>NC_080059.1:5927500-6227500 GCF_026212465.1 Amaranthus tricolor
CCGGGCATGGATTTACTTGCATCTTTGAAAATAACTGCAATCACTAGCTGCTCAGGCCCTCCATCAGGAGGTGGGACACCAATGGCTGCTGTCTCTAGAATGCTGCTATCGACTCTATTACATATACGCTCAATCTCGATGGAACTTACCTGAAGAAGCACAAGGAAGAGCTGAGGAACTTCCATATGGCATAATATGAGGAACTTCCAACTTAGCTTGTACTAACAAAATTTCACATTACAACGAATGCTGGTAAAAGTCGAGAATCTAAACTCTTACAGCATGAGAATACGGACGCTGCAGATCAAAATCATGTCATGTATGTAGCAGCTCTATAACCATCTTAGTCTCATCTATGCGATATGTCATGGTTAATTATGCTTGGTGTGGAGTAGTTTGAGGATTGGTGACCTAATGGGAAGCTCTCAGGGTGCATACAAGTGAGGATAAAGTGCTTTAGAAAAAGCTTATGTTGATTTGTAGGGCCAGTCTACAACCCCATGGGTATTCTTGTCGACCTAGACGAGGTTGGGTTGTTGCACAAACGGTTTCGGGCCACAAAAAAAAATTAAAAGGAACGTAGGGAGTATTGTTAGCACTTCTAATCAGATCACCATGAAGTAAAATGAAAATGGTTTTGCATAGCACCCCAAAGAAAGAGTATATTAGCAACGTTCTTTATTTTTTGAAAAAATTACCGAAAATAATACAATCTTTCATTAATTTCCCTACAATAATACCAACTTTTGATTAACTATGAATAACACCAACTTAGGGGTTTTTTCCTAGATTAATACCAACTTTAGTTTATCAACTACATATAATCTCCTATAGTTGATTTTTAAAATGTTATGGATATTTTAGGAAATTACCTCCTAAGTTGGTATTATTTATGATTAATCAAAAGTTGGTATTATTGTAGATTTTTAGGAATTAAGTAAAAGATTGTATTATTTCTGGTAATTTTTCCTTATTTTTTAACCTCTCAACATTTGCCGAAGCATGCATATTCAGCAGATTTGCGCTGTGTATCAGTAAGGCAATAATGAAAAAAACACCATTTTTAAAAAAAACTTAAGGGTAACAGTAGACCTTGATACCGCCAAGATTCATTGTATCATCAGCACGGCCATGAGCTCGAAAATACCCAGTAGAAGTACGCTCAAACACATCTCCATGTCTCCGCAAAACCTGAGAGAAAATATAAATTAAAATCTAAAAAATATGCAATGGAAGATATCCTTCTGTAAAATTTTAAAGCCAAAGCTTAACCGAGGAAATGTTGAAGAATATCTGCCTTCCTTTCCGTGGATTGGAAGACACAAATTTTATATACAGTTTCCACAGAGCTGATAATTTGTGTTTCTAAGATTTGGAGAATGAAGTTTATGGGTGTAATAGCATATTTGAAAGCCAGTCTAGTTAGAAAAAAGCATAAGACCTTTCCTTTCCATGTCGGCATTCCTTTGTAGTAGACTTTGTAATGGTCACCATTAAGGAGTGTATGTGAAGCTCCAAATATCAACGGGCCAAGAGCCAACTCTCCAAATCCTGGCATGTTTTGCGGCTGCGCATAAAAGATAGAAACTTTAAAAATCACAGCTCAAAACGCGCACCTTGTAATAATTCAGTCTACTAATTAGGCCAAAGTTTGTGAGCCTATGCAACAAAAAGATGCTGAATCCGTAAACACCCGACTCCCTAACACCGCCCCAAAAACAAAAAAGAAAAAGAACGGATGGCGAAACATTGCAAGAGAGAACTCTAAAATGAAGTCAAAAAACAGAATAGGAAGGTATAATATGCATTTAAAAATAGGTTTAGCAGTATAGATGCAAAGTTATTGTGCTTACAATGGGAGTTCCATTATTGTCAAGTAAAAGGAGGCTGCAGCCCATAGCTGGCGTACTAAAAGCTGCTAATACTTGAGGCTGCAGTAAAGATCCAGTAATAAACCCACCCCCAATCTCTGTACCACCACAATACTCAATCACAGGCTTGTAACATGCTCTCCCCATAAGCCACAGGTATTCATCTACACTTGAAGCTTCCCCAGTAGAGCCAAAGCAGCTAGAAGGCACCAAAAAGTTGGAATATCAAAACTTCATTTGTAAGCTACTAAGCTTAAGATGATCAACTCCGTTCCCCACCCCCAAAAGACAAAATTAAAAGGAGAGAGGTCTAGAGACCGTTAGGCACTATGTTACAATTTTGGCTGCGAAATCTAAAATTCCAAATAAGGAGATATTTACATATGCCCAAAAGGATTTGAGCGCGTACAGAAATCACTTGAATAGATCGCATTACATTAAAAAACTGATTTCACAAAACTCAAATGTCACATTATACAGTTGATCACTTACCGGATGGATGACCAATCATATCCAACAGTGCACTTTGTACTTCTCCAAGCACGGACGATACTCGGAACTACTCCAAGCATGGTTACATTAGCATCCTGCGGGAAAAGATGGAATAAATTACGTTCTTTAACTCCATTAGCAACTAGTGAGAACAACAGACTTTAACTCCAATGGAAAAGCTTTAAGAAGGAAATTTCTTAGCAACATAAAATAATCCTTGACTCATGGAAACTCCATTTTAGTACTTCCCCCCGTATCCTTATGTAATTTTCCATTATATTTTCTCAACGTTCAAGCTAATGGTCTCAGCTTCGAGGAATTCAAATATGTCATTAAATCAGAGATTATTTGTTTCCTGCCCATCACCAGGCAATGTACAAACATAAAATTGCTTTGTCACTTAGACTTCTGTATAAGAGCCTAAACAGAAAAAACTTAACTGAATTTGCTTTGAGCAGACAAATAACTTCTAGACCCCTTATTGGCGAGGGCAAATTATTTTCCAGAAGTGAGAACCATACTAAGTTGTTAAATGCACAACCACATTACATTGCCTTGTTGTCACTAAAATGAATTTTAAAGATTGAGAAGTGAATAAAAAGAAAGAGTGGTTAATTTGTTGGAATGGAGGGAGAGAAAAGATCAATGAGATGGGTAGCGAGAATTGCTTGAACTTAAAAATAGAAACGGGAAGATTATTTCGAGATGCCAAGAAGGAAAAATTGGGACAATAAATATGGCACTGATTAAGTATTTTTAAGCACCACAGTGTCACAATTTTGGAAGATAGGATCATAATATTAACCTGAGGGTACTTCACCACAGATTTGTGTCAACTATCACCAGTTAACATAGACAGGATAAAAGAAACATTGACAGTTCTGAAACGATATGATCCTTCCATTGCCTGTCAGGGATAATATTCAGAGATAGCCGACAGGGACTTTAAATTTTCACTACCAAATTGTTTAATATTTTTTATTTGCTTCAGAAATCATTAATCTCAGTCATCAATGTCTAGCAAGCATAGAAATGCTAATAAAGTAACAAACTAGAAGAAAAAAGATACCTTAGTAGCAAATTAAAGCACACTCAATTTCAAGCTTACAGAAACAAAATTCTTACCTGTACAAACTTAGAAAATCCAGATGTGAGGGGAGATCCATTATATAAAGCAATGGAAGCATTATTGATCAAAGACGCATAAACTAGCCAAGGACCCATCATCCAACCAAGATTAGTTGGCCAAGCAACAACATCACCGCTACGAATATCCATGTGAGACCAACCATCTGCAGCAGCCTTAAGAGGAGTCGCCTGGGTCCAAGGGATTGCCTTTGGTTCCCCTGCACGAGAAACAAAACTAGTGAATCATATCTTGAGTCTAGCAATACTGTAAGAATGAAATTCGGTAGCACCCTGAAGTTTCATAGAGCTCGTACAATATGCAATGGTTGGATGCACTTGTACTAATTTTCATTGTTTACTCCATGACTAGGGTTAACAATATCATCCTAACCCATTGGAGACTAGGAGGTCCGACCCACTCAACCCAAAAAATGGATGAAGCCCGCTTAGACATGGGTTCTTAGCAGTCGGCAAAAGGGGTACGTTAGGGTTGGGTCAGAAATGGGTTGAGATTATTGCAACCCTTCTACCCATCGTCCCATTCATCAAGATCTTTTTTTTTTTATTTTTTTATTTTTTTTTATTTTTTTAAAAAAAGTTCTAGTAATACATATATCTGAAATCCTAGAGTATCAAATGGTCATGTATTTTATTCTTATGCATATGCTTAAATGGTTGCCGATTATTTTCATAGGGCATTGAAGAGTAACGTCTCATGAGCAAAATATGTTTAACATACAAATGTTTGGATTATGTTAAATCATGTTTCAAATCATCATGCAAATTCAAAGCAAAGAGAAATAATAGATACACAGTCATATATTTTCAACATGCAAATCATCAAAAATAAGCATTTCAATCCTAGGGACTATTTTCTAACAGGAATTTCTATAGCAAAGAGAAATCCTAGTTGTAAGAAAACTTCAAAGAGTTTCATACCATATTTTCTCAATTTCAGAATGAGTGCACTACAAGGAATTCACACATCTTGTGAGAAGAAATTCAAACAGATGTATAAATGTAAAATGTAGGAATTACTTCAGTTCACACTTATAGAAGTAACTCATATTGTGGCTACCTGTGGTTCCAGATGAGAAAAGAATGTTAGAGAAAGCTTCCACTGGTCGATCCACAGCTCTGTATTCCCCTCCCCTGCAAATTCATGTTTAGTTGTATAGATTCAAAGATCAGGTGATTATTGACAAACTCTTTTTCACGATCCCACACCCCTCCCCCCTGAAAAACTTATCATTTGTGTGATAATCTCAATAGACAACACTTTGCAAGATTATCATGACTAAATTCTCATCATGAAAGGGAGCAAATATTTAAAAAGGGGTGGCTTGTTTAAGAACTAACGTTTCGACATTCAATGATCCTTCTCTATGTTATAAGCTAGCACAAGAGGAAGTGACCAAGAGGGAGCATAGCATCAAATTATTGCAAAACAGTACGAGCTTTATCAACTAATTGTACACACTCCCTTATTCGTTCCTTTCTATCAGTTGTTCCACTTTCAATCATCTAATTGTACACACTCCCTCCTTTTAATTACTAGTTCCATTTTCTTTTTTTGAAGGTAGTTGTTCTTTTCACTATTGATTGTTTCAAAATAAATATTCCACTTAACCTTACGGTTACTTCTCCAGTTTAGAAGATGAAAGTACCATTATTTAATAGATTAAAAAAAGAGAATGGAAATCTAAGAGCAACTAGTAAGACTCACATTAGGTGCAGTTCAACTACTGTAATCAACCCCTAGAATTTTACTTTTAATTTGGGAGCCCAAACCTAAATGGAAAAATTATGAAACGTAACGGAACTAGTATTACCCCATACAAAATCATAGTAAGAGCATTGTCATAATTATGAGATGTTATCTATTACCACTTCCTTTCTTTTGTTTTGTTTGTTAGCTTTTGGATTTTCCTAAGTAAGTTTCTTGGGAAAAAGTGGATAAAATAAGAAACTAAAGGTAGTTATATCTTATTTTTCTAATTTTCTTATGTTCTGGCAGGACAAAACTAGATTTTGAGAATAAAGAGTACTCAAAGTTACTATTGAAAATTAACATAAATTGTATTAGATGCTCCCTATGCGAAACCAGTAAAAAATGTGTGTTTGCAGCAAATCAAAGAGTACTTGAGAAACAAGGTAGCTCTTTATAACAACAACATTCCATTACCCCAATGCCAAGTGGCTGCAGCGGCCCGCCTACATGAGGTTTTGGGGGTTAGTTGTGCAGATACTTACTCTTCTAATAACAAAGAAGTTGTTTTCGATTGACCTTTAATTGCAAATTGACGAGCTGAGGTGAGTCCAGAAAGAAAGATTGCATGTGCAAGCCCTCCCTATTTTTTATTAGATGAATATAAAGGAAAAAAGGAAAATCTAAAGGATTTTCAAAATTAACAGTTGGCTATAATGACATTTATAACAAATTTATTCGTTTTGTAATTAATGTAACTCGATTTAACAGCCAAATAACTATTGTTTCTGAGCTATATCAGTGAGGTTGAAGGAAAGACGAAAGAAAGCAAAATATAAAAAATGAGGAAGGCCAAGGGAACATACTTATTTACACGTTCTCGGAAATCATGCCAGGAAATGTCACCACTACGTAAATCTGTGCTAAATTGGGATCCTCTAGTAGTAATAACTATTGCCATGGGTGATTGAGCATCAATAACTCTCCTGCAGAAGCAATTTGCTCGCTGTCATATAAAGTAGCAAGAGAAGAAGCACTTCCTAAGTGTAATGGAAATCACACCTGTAAAGGGGTATACTTTTCCCACCACGTAAAATGAAATCCTGAAGAATATTTAAAATTAGAAGTCAGTGGTAGGCTTAGTTAAAGTTGGGCTTATTTTATAACACTAAAAATTCTTGACAGATATCATAATCTCCATCTAAGTAGTAATGATTTCAAAGGCAGTATGGTGAATAATCTAAAGTTCACTAAGAAATGCAAAAAACAGCTACCTGTTCACTATAACCTCGCTTTAAGCTGATCCACAAGGGCTTCAGCAAGTATATTTCATTAGTAATTGCAATATAAGGCTACAAGTGAGAAGCCGTTAAGGGACTCATTGAAATGCGGGTTATTTACATACTAGTGAAATCTGACAAGATTGCTTTTTGTGGTTTGAATACAAGTTACATAAGAGCTTCAAAACAGCCACTATTGAGATATTGGGTCTGTTTGCTAAAAAAGACATAATTTGATGATTCGTTGAGATCCTAATTGTACAAAACCATTAAAGACCCATTCAGCGTCCAAAGTTTCCTTATAAAAGTTCAGTCAGCTTCTATCTCTTCATAGCAAAGTTTCCCTTTTCTCAGACCAAAATAAGGCTATATCTAATCAACCTGCACCTGAGTCCAAAACCTTAAGTTTCATCATGTTAATCAAAATCTCCAGCTCTGTCCATCACAAGCATTCATATATTATGATAAATAAATGATGCTCTTCTAGCTATTCTTCCAGACCTAATGGCCTACAAAAGACACATTCAAAATTTGGCTTCGGAAAAGCACTTTTAAGACATTGATTTTAGAATTCTCATCACTTGCTTAACCACCGTTTTGGTTTCTTAGAAAGAGATAGTAGCGAATATATGAGGTACAGCATTCAACAAGAATCTAAGTATGAGGTACTATACAGCACAGAACTGCAGAAGCAGAAGCATCAAAGTTCATAACATCCATTTAACCATCACAATTAATTGAAGTAGAAAAGAAAAGGAAAAGGTTAAAGTTCAAATTAAATGTCCCTGCTCTGTCGGCTTTTCTATTACCCATGATTATTCTCCTTTAATTTTAGAAATTGTCCCCCTATCTTTCACTTCAATATTTAAATGCCATGGGCGTTCCAAAGTGTTAACATTCTCCTTCTGTCTTATTTCTTCCTTCAATTTCCCTATTTTCTTTCCCTTGTTCCCTTTGTTCTTGTTCAGGTTTGCCATACAAGATCTATTCTAGAGGGATTATCACAAAATCATAGAAGATATTTTATGAGCTACTTCTATTATATACGTGTGTATGAACAGGTGAGTGCGTTCATCTAACATCCTATAAAGTAGTAATAGAAATTTCATTTTACTTCTGAAAGAGGACAAGAGGAACATCAAGCTGAAGGGTGTCAAAGTTCAAGATTTCAAAAGAAGGGGACAACAATACCTGTGTAAATATGGCTTTTGCTTTTGCTATTCTTAGTCTTGTCGCTATTTCACTTGATGCAAAACTATCAGCAATGGAGACAACTACATTGCCTGTAAGAACAATAGCAAGATAGATTATAACGGAATCAATATTCATTGGCATATCTATAGCAATTGCTGATCCCTGTGGCAGACCCAGTGCATCAAGTGCATGTGCAACCAACCTGCAGAATTTATACAATATTCAGATAATGATATGATGCAAAAGAAATTAAAATTTTTGCGAGCAAAAGTAATAGGAGATTAGCATAATCTACTCAAGTTAGTTATGCTGTGCCGCTGAAGCCCATAAGAACAAAGAACGGTATAATAAAAACCCTCTTCTGAATGAAGTAGTATTTCAGAATGCCAATGAGTTTAAAATGACAGAATGCCTCACTGTTTGCACCATTGTCCCATCACAAACATCAAAGGGCTGAACACAATCATCCACATGATCACCAGTAAGAAAATGAAAAGTTGGGAATATGAGGATTTTAAATGAGTTTAGGAGACCAAATATGACTTGCATGGAGTGAATTACAATGCTTTAAATAAATGGGTTAGCAGGATCATATAACTATGGATAAATGTCAATATGGGAAGGAGATCATTGTGCACAAGCACATGACACAGATTATTGGTTTTGGCAACCAGTTCCATCTGATGGGTCAAGTCTTTGGCATTTTTGTTGTTGAGGACAAAGCAACTACCGCACTTAATTGGTATATTGACAATAATTAAAAGTGTGCATGGATTTCAAGCCATCTAGGTTAGGGAACCATATATTAAGTGTTCAATGTTCATGGATGACTATAAGTGTTCAATGGAAAATAGTAAAGGATTTTACGGTCATGAATGTACCAACTACCAATGCAACATATGTCATCACAGTTTACAATAGCACTATTATAACTCGGGTCAAAGTGTCCAAGGGCATTACCGATATTTCACTATTAATTAGTCTTAGTATTTTGTAATTAGAATAGTTGTTATTTTTAGTTGTATTTTGGGGGCTTTGGCTATATATAGAGCCATCCTTGAAATAATTGATTAGCTTTTGGGAATAATAAGAGAATAAGGAAAAGTCCTTTTGGAGTCGAGAGCAGACTCGAATTGCTCATATCTGATACCATTTGTAACAGATCAGACCCAACCCGTTACCGAAATCATAGGTTTTGAGGATAGCATATTTATAAGACTATGTAAGACAAAGTGACATACCACACCTCTCCACGCAACTCCTGAAGGGTCATCTTCTTTATAGGCATATTGTCCTCCCCTTCGTTGCGCCACAAAACAGCAATACTATCTAAATTCCTCTCTCCGTTCAAACTCAAGCAAATTTTAGCTGGATTCAAGAAACATCCTGGAAGCCATTGGCCTCCGGGGTATGATGAGTTCTCATACAAAATACAGTAAGGGGGCTTGCTAAATGATACACCCATCTCTTCCAGTATGCATTTCCAGTAAACCTGATAGATATTTATTTATGAAACAGTAACAAAGAATATGTTTGCACTGAATAATGATTGACATGAAGACTTGATATTCATTTACAATTCAAAATAACATGCAAGATGAAATACCTCAGGTTTCAAGACAGAAAACACTTGGAAGTCAGAAAAGCTTGACATAGGATCCTCATATTTCGACCTTAAAAATTCTTTTCCTCGTCTTTCTAGAAGCTGGCCAATATTAGTTAGTCGCGCACTTTTCCTATGAAAGTTGCAACAATGCTTCACTTTTCAACATCTTTAAGGGAAAAAGTCTCACAAGTATGCAGGACAGCTAAAACATCAGTGTCTAATTATCAATATATCATGCATGCACATAGCAACAAAATTACTAGAGTTGAACTGCGAACTAGTAGAATCTCACTGCATCATATGAGCAATGATTTATTTATACAAAGGAATGTTAAGAGCCTTATTTTCAAAAAATAACATTTATATGATAAATACACACTAATACTGACTTATCAGCACATAGCACTTCAGTGTGCAGACAACCTTTAATTGTATACACTAACAACTGAATTTGAATTTGATTGATCCGGAGAAGGCATATGACATATACTACTTAAGAGGGTTATGACAAGAAACTGTATATCATGTAAGTATATCTTTATAGACCAAGACATCTACGAAGAAGTACAAACCAATGTTAGTACATGTGCATGAGCGGCTGAGATTCCCAATTATAATAGGCCTACATCAAGAAAAGTTCCAAGACTTATCTAAGAAAAAGTTCCATGATGCATGCCATTCACCAATAACATTGCATTTAGTGGACGAAATTAGATATGGAGTCAACGTAAGAAAATTACGAAGAATAGTTACATTAGTAGAAATTAGTTTTCCTCAAACCTCAAGGTAAAAAACTACAGCTTGAATCTATAACTAAAATCAAATTGTATCAATTTCATTACAGTTTGAATCAATTACTTGAATCCTACCTTCTACTTTGATATTACTCATATCAATCTTTAGGAAAAGAACTTCAATCACAAAGATGGAGAATTTATCTCCGGCCACAGTTTGGAAATAAAAGATAAATCAAATATCCAAGAAATAAACAATTATCACTAGAATACCACATTAGGTGATCAAACTACCACTTAAAATAAACAAACAAAGCTAGCCCAATCATATAGTCTGATAGACAGAAAGAATACCACATTAAAACCATTTAGAACTAACAAGGATTAGGTGATCGAACTACCACTTAAAATATACTATCCATCCAAACACCTTTCTGAACCAAATTAATCTCTGAATGACTCAATGATTATAAGTAATATTTCCAATAAAATCAATATTATCATTACTCCCTCTGTCCCACCCAATTTGCATTATTTGTCATTTTAGTCCGTCCAACTTAATTTGCATTATTTCTATTTTTTGACAATGACCCACCCCTTTCTTTTAATCTTATTCATACATTTTAATTCTCTTTTATTTTCAACCACACAATTCATTCTCTTTCTTCATTTAGTATTTTATTACCATCATTCGCTTTTTTCTTAAAAACTCTCACTTTCTCTTTGATTCAATCCTAATGGGATAGAGTATTGATTATTAGTCATACCAAATATTATGTCCTTATTTCATTGGGGTCAAAGATTATTTGGTTCCAACTCCCAAATTATAATGGATTATACCCAGAATCAATCGGAAACAACCTACTCTATCACTTAACATCAAGACTAAGGAATTTATGCTCGGACCTGCCAAGGCTATGACCCAAGTCATGCGATTGAAAGCCCTACAATGATGGTCAAGTTTGTTCAGCACACATAGAACATATATCAATTCGTTAGTACATCCGACCCCAACGGGCCTAGGTGGGAGCTACTCAAGAGTCAAGAGCACTGGGTAAAGATAATATGGAGTCATACCAAACATTACAATTCACAACAATCTCATTTGTAAAAAAGCTCAATTCTACAACAAACCATTGAAATGAGTAAAACCCAATAACTAAATCAAATAAACAAAAGGGTTTAGGTAGGTGCTTACAAATCTGGTAACCAAGCAGGAGGATCAGGACCATAATCTTTGTAGCAGCCATAGTACATCATCTGATGAAATGAAAATGGAAGTTCTGGATTCAACACATGTTTTGTGATGTTCTGCCATGTTTTTGAGGAAGAAGGCCCATAATCGTGGATAATCTGGGTAAGTTTATGGTGAATTTGAACAGCAATTTCAGATGGTATGCCTTGAGATTCAATATCAGAGATCGTGATATGATTGAGAGATTTGTAAGACATTTTTGTAGCTAAATTATTGAGTACGTGATCATGTATTTTGGTGGTTTTGTAAGAAAAATGGTGAAGAAGAAGAATACGCAATTTTTAGTTTGAGAGGGAAGGATGTTCATATAGATATAGCCTTAGTCAATACTCAATAGTCATCAGCTAGTCAAGTTTATGGTGTGCAATACTCTTAAAGTCTTAAGTGTGAATTGATAGTGCCAATTTTTGATTATGTAGTGTTACACCTTGGAGCAAATCTGCCGGTGAGGATTACTCTTGTAAAATACTACTTTAATTTATTAAATAAACAATAAAATAAAGTTACAAATTTGTAGTAGAAAATAAATTACATATGACAATCAAGAACTATGCTTATGTACACTACCGAGAGCTCTGAGAAACCGATCTTCAATTCCGAACCAAGTAAAAAAGAAGATTTTGTATTGACTTAATATTAATTCTAGGCGAGATACTCTTTCCTAAAATATGTTACTCCATGAAACACAAGATCGATTCACGAACTAATGTCTTCTTTCATTCAATCCATCCCAATATATGTGGTTAATATAACCATATTTAACCGTTGGTAGTTACATAATAACTAACAAAACGGATAAACTAACTTTGCAATGAAAACCCACAAAACAGCGCGAAACTCGCGAGCCGCGACCTTCTGCTTCCACAAAATAGTAGCTTTTTCTTATATACTCGTGATCCGCAAACACTACTTTTGCTCAAAACAGAAACTTTGCAACCTTGAGATATTTTTCAATTAATTTATGTAAATTAATTATTTGATTTATAATTTCCGATGAACATTATACGCTCTAAATGACAACAATTACCATCTATGTCGAATCATAATTTTCTTTTAGATCAATAATCTCCTATTGCATCGCGACGTAGTAGTTCATCTTCTTCCAATAGCCATAACTATATGTTGAAGTTTGGGGACTTGAGTCCACCATGGCGAGTGCTTGATGGTGTGTAGGTGCATTGGTCATGTGTTTGATGAGGAGAAGCAAGATCATAATCATTCAAGCAGAGAAGCATCCAAACCTTCTGTGATCTTCTATTTTTGAGTGCTTACCAAGGTAGTTGTGAGTTGTGACACCACTTTGAGTTACACATGTTTTGTGCGACTTTATCGTGGTCTAGTCATATGTTTTGTATAACTAAATTCATTTACCCGTATATTTAAAATCAAAGCAAATTTAAATAATCGTTATTTCTCGTTTGATTGTCAAAATGAGGCATATAATATACCGTTGGAAAGCTTTTGAAGCCTAGTTTTTAATGCCACAAATCTTGCATTAATGTGATTTTTCTATCAAAAATTACGTTTAAAAGAGTGAATATGTATAAACTTTCAATTTTTAGTTGATTAATTAATATTAATTAACCCGATTTTATCTTTTTGTATTAATGGTCTTGATTTATTTACTTAATAATTTTATTTTTTAGTTAATTTATAAGTATTAATAATTAATAATAATTTAGTTAATTATAATAATTTTTGATTAATTGGTTTAATATGCATGAAATAATTTAAGTTTTATTAAAAAATAATATTAATATTAATAGCAAAATTTTTTAATTAATAATTAATTAGGTAATTAAATTCATCAACCATATTTTTTTGATATTCAATTTTAGTTCGAGTGTTTTTTAGAGAAAATTTAGAGCAATAGAGCTATCATTAAGGGTAATATAATAAATTCAATATATAAATAATGGCGACACAATAAAAATAATGTTGATATTTAGTAAAGCCCTTTACTATTGGTTAGTGTTGGATATGATTTATAGACAATAGTTACAAATTTTACAAACTGCAATGCTTAAGCCTTAAGGTAATAGATATTGGACTTCCCTTTACACGTCTAGGACTATTCTTTTCATTTAAAAAAATGTAGACAATCAATTTAAAAATTATTTTGTAGCAATTTTTGGTAACAAACTAAAATATAAGTTTACATGAGGAGAGGGAAGAAATTTGAACTTTTTAAATGTAATTATTTGATATTATATAATAAATTGCGCATATAATAAGAATCTATAAAGAATGAGGGATAAACAATTTATATACCCATTCAAAAAAGACACATGAGGAATGTAGTCAAAGAAATCACAATATAATTCTTTTAGGACTTAGTTTACAGTTCATTTTCCTTTTAGTTTAGTTGTTTTATTTTGTAACACTCAGTAATTTATCGGGTTTTAAAAAATATAATAAAATAAAATAAATAAGTATTATTAAATTATATTATTTACAAGATAATTATATGAAATAAAGTAAGTTAAATTTTAACGGTAACGCGTTTTATCGCGTAACGTTTCTTTTCTGTTTTAAGAAAAAAAAAATAGACAATTACTTGTGGGAGGTGAAGGGGTGGCCGGTTGGTGCTATCATGGGAGGAGTCTTGTAACTCCTCTCATAATTGTGCATTATGGTACATTAAGTGATTTACCTTCTTAATGGCCTTTTAATCCCATAATCCTTCACATTTCTATCTTTCAAGTGAACAAAAAAATTCAGAAAAATCTTCCTCTTTGCTCTCTTGTTTTCGGCACATCAAAGAAAAAAAAAATACATTTATTATTCCATCCAATCTTTTGATCAAAGGGGTAAGTTTAGTTGAATTGTTAATTATAGATTTTATATATATGATTTATAAGATGAATTATATTTTATGTATGATGATATCCTATGACTTTTAGGAGGATTGAGTATTTTTTTTAATTTTCTCTAATAATCCTTTAATAAACTTTAGTTTGTTAAAAGGATTAAGTTATGTTTCTTTTATAAAAATAAAAAAATAAAAAAAAAAATCTTTCTTGATTTATATTCTTTAACAAAGTTTAAATTTGTTATAAGAATTAAGTTTATATTGATATTTAAATAAATTTCTTTTATGATCTACATTTCTCTAACTAAATTTCAATTTGTTAGAAGAAATTTAAATGGTATGGATCAAGTAATGTAGTCATCCAAGAGTTTATAAATCCTTTAGCAAAATTTGATTTGCTTGAGGGATTGTGTTTATATATATGTCTTGATTCAAAAGGGTGATTTGGTTTTATGATTCTTTACAAAATTTTAATTTGTTAAGAGAATTAAGTATTTAATTTAATTATCATAATTTATGAAATTTTAAGTTTTCTTGAAGGATCTTGTGGATGGGCATTTTTTTTTTAATTTGATGGTTTCTGTGCTTTGATGATGAGGTTTTGTGTATTAATATATGTGTTTATATATATGTCTTGATTCAAAAGGGTGATTTGGTTTTATGATTCTTTACAAAATTTTAATTTGTTAAGAGAATTAAGTATTTAATTTAATTATCATAATTTATGAAATTTTAAGTTTTCTTGAAGGATCTTGTGGATGGGCATTTTTTTTTTAATTTGATGGTTTCTGTGCTTTGATGATGAGGTTTTGTGTATTAATATATGTGTGGAAATATCAAGTGGTTGAGTGATAGAAAAACTTGTCTTGTTTGTTTTATCTTAGTAGTTGTAAATTTGCTCTTGTTAGATTTATTTTGGTCATGAGATTAAAAGGGTTTAATAATTTGAATAATGTATATATAAAAAAAATATAATAATAATAAAATAATAGGAATTTTCGGACAGCAGCTGTTGCCTCGGCATTGGCGCCCGATCCGAAAATGTTGGGCATGTTTCGTTGTTGTTTTATGTACCCGATGTGTTAAAAACTCGTTACACGTTTAAAGTAATTAAAAATAGTAATTGGATGTTAGAAATTATAAAATTTGGTATCCAAGGTAATTGATGCGTTCCGGACGCAGTGATGAAGTCGTATTTTTCATTTAAATTTGCTAAACTGTCCGAAATGGCCATTTAAGTTTCTAGTTAAAATTTAAAGTTTGAAACTTTTGAAAATTGGATGAAAACATTTAAAATTATCAAGTCTTAGTAGTATCTTAGTTGTATGGAGTGGATTAAATGTGTAAACACGTTCTAATACGTGATCGTTTTGTGTGTGTGTGTTATTTAGGACCTCGATTCATAAGAGGGTGAAATTTCTGTCGTGCTTGAACATCGTTTGTTTGCAGCGCTTAAGGGTACACGCTTAGACCATACTGTTTATGTGGTTATGCAAGTAGTGTAGTTTCATTTCTAATCGAGGCATTGTAAATCACATAAGAAATAGACATCTCAAATAATTTGAAAGAAGTTAACTTGAAAGTTGAGGATTTATGCGTTTATTACCCAAAGGGGTTAACATTTTGGTTTGGATTATTATAATTATTGTTCTCATGGCAGTTTTGGATCATTACGGTCACCATGGGGGTATGCATACTTTACCTCTGACGACCAGCACAGGACGGGCAACGTCTTAGGTCGGTGGTTGCCTTGGAATTAGCTCTCCCAAGTGTATTCCTCCAAAAGGTTGAATTTTTACTTGAACGACCCGAACAGGACGGGCTACGTTACAAGTTGGGATTATCTAGTGATGAATGTATTAGAGCCTTTGCATGCTAGGATGAACACATTGCTTGTATTCAACCTGTTTGACAATTGTATGCAGTCTCTGATGTGTATTGAAATTGTTCTTTGGAACTTGTTACTTGCTGTCGTACGACGACTAGCAGGTTGATTGCAGGTGGGGACTGGAGTGAGGACTCAACCTAGGACCCGTTATCATCAAGACAACATTTTCTTATGTAATAAAATAATGAGTAGTAGCAATTTCAATTGTGTAACAAATTTTAGTTCGGTTTCGTTCTCGTTTCGTTATTTCTGCTTAACTCTATTTAGAGGCCAAAAGGCTCTCGAGATGTAAGATAGGATTTGTCGTAAGTTTGCTACCACCGTGTGTTTTATTTCTGTTTATTCATATTCCTTTATCGATGGAACGTTGACGATCCTAGAGAAGATGTTTCTTTAGTGTCCACTATATAAACCAGGATCATGTTTTCATATGATTTTCTGGGTCACTTAAGCCGGGCCATTACACATTTAATCAATTCAATGATATATTTACAAAAAAGTTATATATGATAATCATCAAATCAAATCAGTTTATTTATAAATTATAAAAAGTGATTAATCGAATAATATTGCTTCAAGTAATGGTATTCAAGCTAGTTTTTTCTATTTAATAGAAAATAAATACTCTAATAGATCAAATTAGACATATCACTAAGCATTTAACTATACAATCTACTCCATGAATTATTATTTTTAAAATTTCACTTATCCTAATCTTGTGTTCTTATAAGGCATTTTTTGTTGTTTTAATTTTTTTTAGTTAATTAGAGATATTTGTTTATTAAAATTAGATCTATGGTACGTATTAAAAGTAATATTTTTCGCATGATATTATTATTATTCTAATAAATATACAAAAAAGAGAGATTCAAACCCTTAGTAGATAAGATTTGATGTAGTTGTTCCAATGTTATACCTTTAACCATTCGACCATCACAACTATACACTGATTAGTAAATTATTATATACTTTCTTTATTTATTATACTTGTTATTGATAATAATATTTTTCATTGAACATTTTACTATTAGTTGCATGTATTTCATAATGAAGGAACAACTATTCTCTTGAAAGACGTATTTCAAGTCCAAACCATTATAGATTAATGCCCACTTACCGTATTTTTAATGCCTACTTACATTATTCTTAATGCTTACTTACAGTATCTTTAGTACATGCTTTCAATATCTTAAATGTCTATTTATATCATTCTTAATGCCTACTTATAATATTTAAAAAATATATAATAGATCGGCCCAATTAGAGTCATTTCTTACAAAAATTGTGACGAAGGTAATAGATAACTTTCTTCAAGCAATTACAAAGTTGAGCACTTGATGAAAGCTAATCAGCCACATGGGAGGGTTTATTTCCACCTCACTCTATAACTACGAATATTCTCTTCACTTTCTAACTTCATACAAGCTAAGAAAACAACATAAACTAAAAGCAAATATATGTATGCTCTCGATCTGTTTTTGATGAAAATTAGTGGAAAGAAAACCAAGTTGCTGACTAAGATAAAAAAAAAAATAAGTAAATGATAAAAGTTATTAGTGATTTAAGTAGAGAAAAAAATATATTTATGAATGAGATTTAAAAAAAGCGATTAAGACTATTACTAAAACAGAAAAACGCATAAAATTAGTGAAACAGACTAAAATAGAAAATTATACTAATTAAGACAAATGGGGGAATATTAAGGTATGGATAAAGATACTTTCATACATGGATATGTAACTCCCTACCTTTCTTTTGCACTAAACCATGTGGATTTCATACCTTTATTTCTTAAAGAAAAAGTTGACAAATTACTTAAAAAAATATATTTTTACCACTTTTTCATTACAATATAATACTACCCTTTTGATATCTTTTCATATAAATATATAATCAAAACTTCCATTAATCTAAATTTACACAAACATTTTTCTCAAATAATGGCAACATCAACAACATCATTACTACCAAATCAAGAACAACCACAAGTACAACAAGAAGTACCTATTTATACACAATCTATACCAAATAATAATAATAATAATAATAATAATGCATGGCATAACAATACCAATAAAGGATCAATAGGTCCATTTTTTGGTGTTATATCAGTTTTGGCTGTTCTTGCAATAATATCATGTCTTGTGGGTAGATTTTGGATAGGGAAAGAAAACACCCCATTGGAGAGTATCAAGCATAGGGGATCCTGCTGTGGCTGGCTCAAACGGCGTCGTTTCGGAAGGTCTGCGGTTGATGCTGGCGGAGTTAGAGGCGGTAAAGTTGCTGCTGTCGCTCCGCCTCTTCCTGATGAGCGAGGTTTTAACGGTAGTTAGTGATAGAATATACAACATATTCTGATGTTTTAATATTTAGTTTAAGTTTTTAGTCGAGTTGATTGATGAAAGTATAACTATATAAATATCAAAAGGTCGACCAATGTGATATACATAATTTGGATCAATCTAGGTTTCTTTGTTTTTTTGTTTAATTTTTTGTGGAAGATTTCTTCCACTATGTATTCCAAAGTGTAAAAGGATGCAACATGAACATGCACTTTTTTGTATGTTGCCAATCTATTTAGGGTGCTTATGTTATGTAGAGCAGCTACTACAAGCACAACAGCAATAATGCATGATTTTATTAGTATGATTTATGAGATTCAATCTCGTATTCGATTTGGATTGGATTCCAATTTTTTTGAACCTGATGGATTTAAATTGGATTTGATTTAAAAAGGATATAAATAGATTTTCGTAAATGGTTAAAATACATTGAATTTACATTTCAAAGTAGTAGAAATATCCAAAAGGATGTGACACATAAGATTAAGCAGGGCGAAGCTACATGGATGCTGACCCCAGTCAAATACGCAACTTATTGTATTTTTAACCCATCCCCTTACTAGTTTATACTAAATAAGTATATATGATGCAAGGACTATTTAAGTATAAAAGAATTAAGTAAAATTCAATGGTCAAAATAATTGAACTGAAACTTGAAGTCTCTAATCCCAATACTTGCTATACAAATTTTTTTGGTATAATTTTAATAAAATTTACTTTTTAACATGGTTTTTTCATCTTCGATTCCAATGCATAGAATCTTCCCATTCTAAAAAAACCACTTACAATTTAATTTTGTTTTTATATAATAATATTTTGCTATTATATCAACATCTAACTATAATTTTTCTCCAAATACCTAGACAGATTCTTTACCCCGAATTTAAAGTTTTGACTTTACCCCTGAAATTAAACACAGATAAAGAAAAATAAAAAACGTCAATTGAGATATTATGTGCTCAAGATGTGCAACTAAAAATTAGCTAACACAACTTATCAAATACACAAGACAACAACTTCTAGGATCAACAAGAAAACTGAGATGGACTTGTATGAAAGGATGACATTAATATACACCACATGAAGCAAGTCAAATAATACACATATACTATTACTCCTATAACACAACAGCAATTAGAAACCATGACTTGTTGCTTCTGCTCGAACGCCCACGACACAAAAAAACCGGAATCCTGCATCACGAACAGGGCAAAGTTCCCCCTTTTCTTTCGCTTTTGTTTTCTTTGCTTCTCGTTGCTTCATGAAACGACTAGCTGAAATATGGTTCTAACTGCTTTATGTATTATGGTTCCGACTGCTTTATGTATCGATGTTCGTTACTTGAACTCTTCTAAGCATGTCATATATCTGTGTTGGATCTTTGACACTCCGAATTGGTAAACACTAAATCAGTTAATTTCTTTTGGCTTATAGCCGCGGAAACGTTTGGTAAAATGACCAAAGACAATTGGATATGCATTGCACAACCATATATGACACAATAAACTTGGTCGGTCCTGCCTATCATCCTATGTGCATATAACCTTAGTCGTTAGCCTTTGATGATACAATGGGAAAAATTCCATATTTAAAGCAGCATATATGAAGTACGGAACCAATGCAAACACCGAAACAAGAAGTGTCACAACCCAAAAGGAAGGCGAAGGTGCACAAGCTTCGATAAAGACTTTATACGCAGTTGTCGATATATAAGGATCAATGGCTCCGTATGCCAAGAGAAATATGTACCAAGATAAAATGCTACCCCAGATCAAGACGTGATGGATGAGAGTGAAATATTTGACGGAAAGGGCCATCTGAGCGTTCACCACCCATATTACGCAAGTGTAAATGGTGGCTCCAAGAACCTCATATCCAGCCACTTCACCATCTTTACGGAAAGCCTGATTTGCCAATGTGAAAATACAGAGATGGAAGATTGTAGTTGCACCGAGAATCCCATTTAGTAACCAGCCAAGTATTCTTTGCCAGCCGAACAGGATGTTTTGTGCACCTTCTTGATACAATTGAGGAAACTGAAAGGAAACCGCCAGTGGCACACTGTTATTAGAAATGTGGCAAATTCCATAGAACAAACTAAAATAGAATATGTAGCAAATTCTATGGGACAGAACGAATGTAAAACAGGATGAGTTTAAAGTAGGTAATTACCTTGAGACATGATTGTGCAGAAACATCCTGGTCAAGAACGCCTAGAGCAATTACCGGGAAAGATGTAAACATGATATTATAAAGGGTCAAATACCATTCGTTATACGCAGGTTCACCCGAGAATGATGTGTACGCCTCATAGAAGAAGAGAGTGAAGCCAAACAACATGTTCTTGTAGAAGAAATAACAAATCTGTACAACGGTCAAAATAAAAGAAAGTCGAATGCTCAATTTTGCGAATAATACAGAACAATATTGGGTGTGTTTCCTCTCGGAAAAGTAAGGCTAAAAAGAAAAAGAAAAACCCGATACCATGGTTGAGATCCTTTTGCAAAACCAATGCCCATGAACAAGCAGTAGACGTTCCAAAAAGCGAAACTGAGCGATTGCGATGTCACTTGCCATAACCGCCTATTCTTCAAACAATCCATTTATCAGCTGTTACCGAAATCAAAGGATAGAATTGGATTTTATTTACTATTATAAAGTGGCTCGCACAAAGAAGGTGCATGCACCTGCATTCCCTCGAAGCCACTAATACCGATTCCAATATGTGCTTCTTGAAGCATGCCGACATCATTTCCACCATCACCAATTGCCAGTGTCGTTGTACCTCTTCTTGTTTTGACAAGTCTCGTGACCTGCGTTTTATTTTAAGTCCATCATAGACCAGTTTTAAAGGTTGATTTCCTATCATTCACTTAAGGCGTCTTCTATCTATTCTTGTAACTTCGTATAAATTTATTCTTTACAAATACAAGATGTCATCATCATCATCTGAATGAGTCCCGCCCAAGACAGGGTCTGGGAGGGTGGGAAAGAAGGCAAACCAATACCGTCATTACGAGGAGGTCGCGATCAAAAGGAGCCCCGCACTTCAAGTATTGCCTCAAATAAAAGACGTGGTTGATGGAAAAGACTGATAAAGGCAGTACTATAGAACTCACTAACGCTTTCTGTTTAGGTGATGAACGGCAGCAGATGACTGATGCACAACCCATAGCAAGTTCTAGAAACAATTGTTTGACGTCATCCTCCAACGCATAACTGAGTGACCTTCCATCGATAATAAGCGCCGTTGCCTCTGAACTTCCTTGTGATAAATACAACAATTCCTTTGCTTCTTTTATGTCTTGAAGAACCATTGTTTTCATGACCTAATCAATGTGTACATTAGGATAATAATTGGGTTGCACACAAACAATGTCACATGATTTGCTAATCTACTCGCGAATATCGAAAAAAGCGAATTATGGTCGGTTTTGGGCTATTCTTGGAAAAATTTGAGCGAATCACGCATTCAAAAAGCGAATTAGTTAGCAAATCATGTTACACTGCACACGAAAATAGTAACTCCATCTAAACCCCTTACACCTACACGACTACAGCCCCAAACCCTAGAACGAGGGAACTCAAGTATATCACCCGAGTGGGGTGCAACCAATGACATATATAATAAGATGAGAATTGACCGCACACAGATGATGCTATAAAATGCACTACCACTTGCAAGACGCCTTCAAACTCACCTTGTATACGGCAGACTTATTAGACACCTTCTCGGATGCTTTTGCTTGATTTGACTCGATGTTGATTACTATCTTTCTCATCCCTTCTCTCAGTAAACTGCAGGCATAACTATAAGATAAATAGTAAGTCAGAACAGAAACAGCACACAGTTTTACACGAAAATTGATATTTTCAAAGATAAAGCATACCCAACGTTAATGGCAGTTTCCATTTTATCCCCGGTCAATACCCATAATTTAATCCCAGCTTGTGCAAGTTTTTCGATGCACTCGGGAACCTATAAGAGGAGCTCATCAAGATAGGTTATACGCAGTTGTCCACAAGTAATAAAGAACTGAGAAAACAAAGCTCGTAATCTTACTAACCCCTTTTTGGAGCTTGTCTTCTACAGCTGTTGCTCCAAGAAGTATCAGATTCTTCTCAAAGTTTTCAGCTACTTCTTCGACCAGTTTCTCACGTTCAGCACTGACTGAGCTTTTAGCCTCCATAAATGCGTTGCTGAATGCAACATATTCATCTTCATCGACTTCACGATATGCAAGTACTAGAGTTCTTAAACCAACTTCAGCATACCCTATAACATGGTCTCTAGTCTGCCTTTCAAACTCTCTTCCGTTATATGCAAGCCTCTCGAACATGACACTGCTCCAAGATGGTTAAAGGCATCACTATTACATCCAAACAAATAGGAAATCCACACGAAGTCTAGAAAATAATGACAACAAATCATGGTAAAGATTATGAGCATCAACGTACGTTTATACCAACAAATTGAGCTAACGGCGCATTTGGTTATCAGTTCTAACCGGTGGGAATGGTAATGGAAAGTTAGTGTAATTATTATAGAAATATCTCTTGATAAATTTAAAGGTCATGCTTCTTCTCCTTCAAGAATCTCATTTTCTTCACAAAATTCATTCCAATGCATTACCATTTGAACATGTAGTACTAAGTGGTAATGAAAATTTGTGAACAAAAAACTTTCTTATGATCAAATTTTCATCACCATGGGAATAACATGATACAAATCATGAAAATTTACACTATAAATGATTCCATTACCACTAATTAGTACCATTAACCAAACATGTCGTAAGAGAACAAGTCATAGAGATTTGGCTACAAATAGGAGAGAATACACTAGAAAAGGACAGATTGTGATAGCATAATTCTATCAAAATGCAAAGATACCTCATTTTTAACCATATCTAAATCTGAAGTATGTAACGAAAACAGAATCATGAGTTGTCCTAGTAATTGAACATTTTTCCTTCCACCCTGGTGATAGGGGTTTGGTTCTCACGGTCTCACCATCTACAAGAAGGATTAACTCCCCCCTCCCCTTGCGTGTAGAGATTATCTAGTCTTACCTCCAAATAAAAAAAAGCTTGTAGAGAAAAAGTGAACCCTTGTCTTATACTATTCCCTTTATTTTCTCCATGTTTTTAGCTTTCCCCATCCTCTAATGATGCTTATACTCTATGTTACTTGGACTCGGGTATTGATGTTGGATACTGGTACGTGTCTAAGTGTCATACCAATGTCCAAGCATAAAGGATCGGACACGGGTTCGTGAAGCTGAATGAATAGTCCGAGTAACAAAGCTTATATCTTTACACGACCAAAAGGCTCAAACCACGGTACATTAACTGAAAAATGGACATGAAAAAAGGAAAGAAATAGCAGGTAATAAACAATTAAAACTGGCATCATGATTAAAAAGTTCCAATATGTTTTTCTACAAACCTGTCAGCACCTTTACAAAGTAGTAAAAGTTTTCCTTCCTCGTTTTTCACAATCACAGACATTCTCTTTCTTGAACTGCTGAACTCTATGATATTCAGTAACTCAAAAGTCCTGCAAAAAGAATAAAGCTCAAAAATTTTCATGAACAAACAACCAGGTAATAGCTAAATACTTCCTAGTAGCGATTAGCGAAAAATGGTCACTGATCAAATCCTACATTCAATCCAACTCTCTATTGATAAACAAAGCTATATAAGATAGCAATGATCCTGATGAAGTTAACCTTATTTGTACTTCAAGTTATAATTTTCTGTTTCTAATCATTGCTTTCTATCCTCAATCTACTCCACTACTCTGTTATGAATTGGGTCAAAGGATCCAAGGGCATTATTGACATTTATTTTCAGTTAGGCTTTCGGTTTTGTTAGTTACAATAGTTGTTATTTTTTGTATTTGTTGTTGAGCTTAGGCTATATAAACAGCCAGCCTTGTAATATTTGGTTAGTTTTTGGATAATTGAATAAGAGGAATAAACAAGGAGTCTGGGCAAACTCGAATTGCTCCTCTATTAATCTGATTTTGGTTATGGGTCTTGGCGGGTTCATTTCATCCTCTTCATTACCCGGTCAGAAACTAACATCATGTTTGGTTATTGGTATTAAATAATGAGAATGGTAATAAAAATTGATAGATTTAGCTATGAAAATTGCTTAACAAAGTTTATGTGATGCTAGTCATATTCTTCACAATTTTCATTCCCACCCATTACCACTTAAGAAGATGGTATTAGATGGTAATGGAAAATTATGAAGAAAAATACATGTTTAAGGATAATATTTTAGTTAACATGGGAGTGACATAACACATTTCGTGAAGATTAAAACTAAAACTCATTTCCATACCACCCTTTAATACCAACAACCAATCAGGCCTTAAAAGATCACAGAGCTAAAGAAAGAAGAAATATTTTGGATAAGGATAGTCACCTTTCAACCTTTGCACCGGAGAATGGATTCAACTCTCTTATAGAGATACTTGAGTGTGTCCTCTCACAAAACTCAAACCCAAGTTCTCTTGCTGCAATAACAAGTGCAGCCTCATCCGGAGATTCTGCTTCATACGAAATACTACCAGTTTGTTCATCCATTACAGGTATAACAGTATGGCAGATAGCCATAACCCGAAAGAACTTCTGTATAACATCTGACCTTTGTTCGTTCACCCAATTTCCATTTGTTATTCTATCATCTACAAAATTATAGCCTCTAACAGTCGGCTGTTCTACTTCAATTATTTCACCCACTAAAGGCAACGCCTTTCTCTTAGCAATAACCTGTTCAACTGTAGTAACCACCTGACCATATGCAATCCCTGCAATAGAACACTTGACAAACTCCATTGAATTGCATGTCAAAGTCCCAGTTTTATCGGAAAGTATCACATCAACTTGACCCAATTCCTCATTCAAGTTAGAAGTGCGTGCCTGAGCCGGCTTATCGCCATCTTCATAATACATATGCACATCTTTGTTTATAAACTCAGTCTGCAGAACTTTAACTAGCTCAATCGACACATACAATGAGATGGGGATGAGGTAACCATACAGCATAACCGCTCTTAAAAAATGCAGTGTCGCCGCAAATGAAGCATTTCTAGGATCAGTGTAGATTGTGGTATCATCAGGTCTTAAGTACCATCTTGTCATTGTACCATCATCAATGATATCCTTATTTGTGACTATACCAAAGTAAATTGATCCAATTATAGAAAGAAAAAATAAGACGAAAAACAAGAAGAAAACTATAGTATCTGTTTTCCTCTCCATTGTGCTTCGTTTTGAAGGGGCCGCCACTGAATTTTGAATGGCTTTGGTGTCATGACCCGTGAAGATTGAAACGCCAAAAATGAAATCTGTATTCCTCAATTTCGATTCCCTTAAGAGTAGCTGTTGAGACGAAAGTGGGTGTTGCTTACCTCTATAGTCCAAATTCCCGATAAAAGAATACAAATTAGCATTTGGGTCTTCACATTTAATGATAGCTCTGAAATCCCCAAACATGGAATCGTCGTTTAAGTCTAGAGTTACTTCCAGTGCTTGTTTTAGTTTTAGATTAGTTTCTCCGTCAAGGTTTGTCGTCTCAACATAGCATATTGCCTCATCATAGCTTGATGAAAGTAGGATAAGATCAGCAGGGAAATATTCATCTTTCTCCACCTTCACTATATCTCCCACTCTCAAGCCCTTCCATTTTGCGTCTACAAAATCGCCATTGCCACAATGAACCTTAGTTTTTCTATTATTCACTTCCATATCCTGAAAATAACTCTTAAGATCACAATATGAAACAAAGATATCAAGTAATTAAGGGAGTATATGGCTATCGTTTCGTTATTACATGAAGTACAAGCACAACTATGATGCATCAAATGGAGGACTCCCTACAGAAAGTATGATCTTAAAGTATAGATTTTGACCTGAAAGCTTCTAGTAAAAGTAGCACTAGGAGTATTTTAACCTTCATTGCACACCCTTGTGACTCTTAATATGTTTCATGTAGTATTTATATTGTCAACAATAATCGTTTATGACTCCCCTTTTCACATAGAGGTATTTGACAATTGGTTGTTGACGTTGTTTTGTTTGACTAACAGGTAGCATTGGCTTTTTTCTAAGCTATTAACTTATAAGTCATCGATTAAGGAGATGCTTGGTGAGAATCTTGATTTAAGACTAGTGGCTAAGGGCTTTCCCTTTCACCCTGGTGACATAGTTTCGATTCTCATCAACTATAGGAAAAACTAATATCCTTTCTCCCCTTGCCTATAGGGTACTCTAGCCTACCCCAATACCCGAATCAAAAAAAGAAAGAGATTAGTTATTGGCCATTGGAGAAAAAGAGTGTTGAAAACCTAAAAGCCAATGAAAATCTACAAAAAAAAAAAAAAAAAAAAAAAGATTTTTATTGCAGCTTAAATGATATCAACCAAACACATCTTTTTGCCGTTTGCAAAATAATTGTACCATGTTGACTATCAAGCTAGAAAATGTACTTTTTCAACCCATATTATAAAATATACATTGAAACAAATCCAACATACTACATACTATCATTTGTTTCTATATGTTAATAGAAGCTTATGGTCAAGTAGGATGCCTAAATAACAAACAACAAAAACTATTGCAATTATTATAGAACAAAGGCATAAAAAACTCTTTGCCCTTTCCTTGGAAAGGGTACGATGGGTATGATTTGTCCGCTACCTTCCTCCTCCGGACCCCACCTGTGCCGGATACTGGGTTGATAACTATGACTATGACCCTAACCTGTGCGGGATACTGGGTTGATAACTATGACTATAACGGGCAAACTAAATCAACTGAAACTAACATTACAAACCCATTACCTGCTTCCTGCGCTTCCAATCTTCAATCAATTCCTTCACCATTGTCACAGCTACGACGACGACAAGAGGAAGAACACTACTGACTGGTGAATTGGGAGAAAGAGGAGTGAAAGACAGGAATGCACACAAAAGAAAATACAAATTTGCAATCCTCCTAAACTGTTCAAACAAGGACTTGGGTAAGAAAGAAACAAGAGTATACTTTGTAGTTGTAACATAATTGTCACAATACCCAAGTTGTTGAGCCTCTGAACATCCTGAATGATTACAATAAACTATCCTTGAAAACCCAGGTTTCCCAATTAAAGACCTATCACTTGGACTCTTGGACAACAATTTCTCCAATGATAAGGGATCAATTTTACCAAAATGTTTCTGTTTTTTCTGAACCCTACCCATTTTAATCACTAACAGAACACAATCATGGGTTCACCCCTTTCGATTGCCTGTAAGAGATTATCCTCACCCGAATCAAAAAAAAAAATACTATCAGTAAATATGAACAAAACCCATAATCTATACTGTACACTGTACAGTGTATTCCTATCAGAAAGAGTAAGTTTTCCCAGATTCCTTAATCAAGACTTAATCTTGCTAATACCCTATAATGAGTGAAAGATGGGCATTTGATTATAGCTGAAAAACAAAGATGAAATGGTCAATTGAATGGATTTTGTATGTATAAAAGTTAAAGAATTTATCCCACCACATAAAAATGTGCACGAGTTTCATGTGCAGTGAATGGAACTGCAAACCAACTATGGTCTGAGAACGCCAGAAAGAATAACCCAAATTTTATGACATCCAATTAGAAGTCTTGTTTTCTCACGCTATTCAAATATTCCGTAAATTTTACGATGTGAAAACATGTTAAATGAGAGAATAATGGTTAAAAACAGAGATTGGGTAAATTTATTGCCAGATTAAAAAGAAAATTTTGGTAAATTAATGGCATAAAGACACTATTTTTTCATATATGTTTTGATTTTTTAACAAGATATTCAGGAGTCAGGCTTCAAGACTGCCATTCTGATTTCTGGAACCTTTCAGGATATGAAAATTACGTATAGCCGTATAGGTGCTACAATCTGACATTGGAAATTTCTTAACAAACGAGAAAATCCCCCGAATAAAATAATCTGACCCGTGCAGAGTCGGGTCTCAATGGCCATAAATATTGTTGTTTACCGTGAGACATGTTTTATACTTGAGTTAAATAGTATAATAATGGAAACTTTTAGCTTATAGCCTTATTGTTTTGAAGTCGTCTCACCATAAAACGGTCTCATGAAAACGAGCTGTTTTATTTTTCAGACTAGGTTTGGATTTGATTCTCGTCGGTTGACTCAATTCTCAATTTGCTTGTAAAAAAAATTAAAAATAAAATAAATTGTGTGGATAGAATTGAAAAAAGTTTAAAAGTATAAATATTAAAAAAATAATAAATTATTATTTAAAAAATAAAAATAATACAAAATAAATAGACATATCAAAATAGCAAATGTAAAATGAGTGAAACAGAAATGCAAAGGAAGCAAATGATTTTAGAGTTTTAAATATTAAGTCTAATAAAGAAAGTTCTTGAGATTAATTATACTCCCTCTAATTCTTTTAAGTTGTCTCATTTAGTTTTTTTGACACTATTATTCGATCACTTTCAATTTGTATTTTATTCTTAATCTAGACGTCAAAATATATTCAAGTGGGATCTTGTTTGATTCGTCTCAATGTAAATTTTATTAATATTAAATTTTGTATAATTTTTAATTATGCACAATTAAAGATATTCAAAATTGAATTAGTGCATTGGATAGTGTGCCAAAATTAAATAAGACAACTTTAAAAAATTGTAGGGAGTATTATATAAGTGATTAAAATAATAATTAAATAGAAGTATAACAAATGTAATAAAACGAATTAATTACTATTACTCCGTTGAGTTGGTATCACAAGATAGGATGCACCTGCTAAACGTGAAAGTAACCCTTACGACATCTGTTATGGTTGTTGAAACTCAAACAACCATGGAAATAGGAAAGAGAGGGAGAAGATAAGGATTTTTAGGAGAGGAGAAGAAATCTAGAAGAGAAGTTTTATTTCATGAACTCTAATACAATACAACACTATGTCCCCTTTTATACTACTAAGACTATAACAAACACCTATTTATAACTAATTACATTTTACTACCATAACAAATATACCTATAACAACATCACAATATTGCATCATAAACAAAAACATTTTCAATTTATTTGAGATTATGTCCTTAATTTAAAATAAAAACTTGGGAAATTTACAAAGAAACACCTTTTGAAACCCCTTTTTTGTAAAGAAACACCTTTTATAATTTTTTTTTTGTAAAAAAACACCTTTTAAGAGACTTTTTTTTTAAAAAAAACACCTTAAATCAGTTTTCGGTGACTTTTGTCAATTTTCCGGCGTTGACTATGCCATTTGTCAACTTTCCGGCGTTGACTTTTGTTTTTATTTTTATTTTTATTTTTATTATTAATATTATTTTTTTAAAAATTTTTTTATTTTTATTATAATTTAAAAAAATAAAATAAAATAACAATAATAATAATAATAAAAAAAAAAAAAAACAAAAATAAAAAAATAATAATTTTTTTTAAAATTTTTAAAATAAATTTTTTGTTATTATTTTTTATTTATTTTTCCTTTTGTTTTTATTTTTATTTTATTTTTAATTTTTATTATTATTATTATTTTTATTTTTGTTTATTATTATTATTATTATTATTATTATTATTATTATTATTATTAATTTTTTTAATAATAATAAAAATTAAAATTAAAAAAAAATTAATATTAATAATAAAAAAAATATAAAAATAAAAACAAAAATAAAAAAAAATTTTAAAAAAATTAATAATAATAATAAAAATAAAAAGTATAAAAAATATAAAATAACAATAATAATAAAAATTAAAAATTAAAATTAAAAAAAAAAAATAATAATAATAATAATAATTAAAAATAAAATAAAAATAAAAACAAAAGGAAAAATAATAAAATAATAATAAAAAAATAATAATAATAAAATTTTTTTAAAAATTTTTTAAAAAAATATTATTTTTTTATTTTTGTTTTTATTTTTATTATTATTATTATTATTATTATTATTATTATTATTATTATTATTATTATTTATTTTTAAATTTTTTTAAATAATAATAAAAATAAAAAATTTTTAAAAAAATAATATCAATAATAAAAATAAAAATATAAATATAAATATAAATAAAAATAACATAAAAGTCAACACCGGAAAGTTGACAAATGGCATAGTCAACGCCGGAATGTTGACAAAAGTCACCGGAAACTGATTTAAGGTGTTTTTTTTTTAAAAATAGTCTCTTAAAAGGTGTTTTTTTTACAAAAAAAATTATAAAAGGTGTTTCTTTACAAAAAAGGGGTTTTAAAAGGTGTTTCTTTGCAAATAATCCTAAAAACTTAAAAGAAATTAAACCGAACTAAAAGAGCGACAAAATGCGAGTGAAAATGATGGGTTTAATTAAATTTAAAATATAATAAAGAAATATTAAGCCCTTATAGAATGATTTTTGTTGCACTGTCACAAGTCGCATTAAGTATTGATGTTTATAGTGTTATAAATTTCTTTTTTATTTTTCTTCCATTACTTACGTTAATATTTTGTTTTTTTACCATTAAAATAAAATTTTTAATACACATCATTGATTTTCCATTATGAAAATAATCTGAATTAGAATATATAATACACTTTTATTTCTTTATAAATGGAGAAGAGCATAACTCAGTATTGTGAGGATGCACGTAAAATCATCAAGATATTCTAATTTAATTCCCACTCCAAAGTCCAAACCCTGGTAGGGCCAAGGGGCAACACACATTTAGAGGGTGCACATGACTTATCACCATCAACAAAGGGATTATGATAAGTTTGCCTTTATTGAGCTTTATTCACTCCTTTTCTTTCTCTACCCTTGAATTTTCATAGAACGGAAATAATAATGATGATTAATATATTTTTTACAAGGGGGTTGGGTTGGGTTGGGTTGGGGATCGTAAGGGGATATGTTCAAAAAACTTTATATCCAAAAGCCATGAAATACACTCATTTCTTTAGATAAAGGTCCAAAAGCGAACTAGGAACATACTAGCAATGCACCAAACGCAAATTTGTTGCGTCACACCATGGACCAAGTACCCAATTTGTCTTTAGTACTTGGTCCAAACATAATATGGGTATGTTCGATCCAAAGCGCAATTGCAAATGGGGTGAAATTTTCAAATTAAATGACGATATTTCTAAAAAAGAACAAATAAGAACGACATTTTTTTTTTCTTATATAGACTTCCTCCGGAAAGAAAACACAATATTCTCCGATTTCAGCTAAACAATGCCATAAGGCCATAGTCTATAATATATACTCTACACTATGTTGCAACTTCGTTCTTCATGTATGCTTAAGTATAGCGTATAGCATGACAAATTTGCAAATTGAAATGAATTTTCACTTTTTTGTTGAGGGGTTAGCTCCTCCTTGACTACCTTCCGAAAGAATGTGGTAATCCCCGTAATTCTTTGAAAAACGAGCTTTTAAAGACTTATCTGAATGGTCTCCGTGAAACAAACTCGAATTTTTGCTTTGCATAAGCTGAACTCTTTGTTAGACAGAATTTCTGAATTCGGAGTTGAAGGAGAATGCAGCTACAAGCTAAAATCGAGAATCGCTCTTTTAAGAACATTTGACACTCGTTGGAAAAACTCGGGATCCTTTTCTTTGATTTCATCAAGTGTCATCGATTCATGCTCATCCACCTGTGAACAAAACGCAAACGGGAACAATGAGCTTTACAATCACGGAACTTTTGTGGGGGTGAGGGAATGGAAATTCCGATGTACATCATTGGAAATTATACATACTCATCAATCACAATGAAACTATTGCACTAAACTATACAAGCTCTTACATTAATGTGAGTAGTGTTACAATCTCATTTCAATAGAACGGAGGAAGTATATATATTGACTAGGGTTTTGTTTTCCCCCGTCTATTAACCTCATAGTAAAAATATGAATATGGATTTGGGTCTACTGGATATGCAGCGAATGCAAAGTCAAATCCACCAGTTAGCAACATCTCAAGGCGGGTATGTGAAGATGACTATTCACATCAACACCCATCATTATCCACCGTGGATAATCCTATATTTCACCTAAGGTCATAAAAAAAGAAAATTTGCTCAGATTAATCACATTTTACTGATTTTCTACAAGAATCCCAACTTTTGATTATCCTTGAATAATCCCAACTTTAGAGGTTGTTTGGTAATAGTGCATCCATGTTACCTATATTAAACAGGTAATTTTAAAAAATTAAAACAGAAAAAAACTAACAAAAAACTCGACATGCCTCCCCTCCACCACCATCACCAATGGAGGTTGTTCAATTTGGATGTTAGCAAATTATATGTGAAGATAAACGAAGGCAAGGATTTGGCTGACTAAACCATTGTTGCTTTGCTCTATACTCCTTATTTCTATAGCTTAAAACTAAGTTTATGTCCAGAGGTATTGCCAAAAGATTTAGAGCCTAATATTTATTTCCCTATATTTGATCATGAATGGGGGAAGAGAAAAAGAGAATCAATAAACACTAAAATTCTTCCTATCATAAAAATTTGATCTCTTTTTGAGATGTGAAATATACAAGGTTTTTCCTAGCTAGGTGATTGGTAAACTAATGGCACCGGAAAACATGAGAAAATGGTTTCATACATGACATTAGCAAAGCGGTATGTCAACATAACAAAACATTTGACAGCGTAAATGTTAAAACCAAAAATTCAGTAATCATGAACTTGCTCTAAAGTACCAAAACTCTAGCATCTGCAGAACATCACTCCATAATCAAGATGGAGTACCTAGTAACATTGCAATATTCATTGTATAAGAGCCACTTGAATTCGCGTGAAAGCTTTCTTTTTGATCAACTTAATAACTATTAACTAATACTCACATTGATATAATGAAATAAGAAAGATCATCAATGGGGTAATATAATGATGTTGCCTCAACAATGACAATGGCTTTGCATCGACAATGATGTGTCGTAGGAGTAAAAGGGAGAGCAAGAAGTGAATGGGCAGCCATGTAAGAAATGTTGATATGGTGAATTGGGTTGATGAAGATGATGAAGGTGATCAGGGAAGTTTGCTGGTAGATGAAGAAGATGATGAAAATAGCATTGATATGCAGACGTAATTTTTGTATTTTACCTTTTTAACATAATTATGGTACTTTTTTATCTTTCTATTTTTTTGAAAATTTACCTAATGAACGGGCTAGCATTACACAAACAATGTTATTGGGTAAACGACTCAATACTTGAGATTATTCAGGGGCAGGTTAATCAAAAGTTGAAATTATTGTAGGGGAATCGGTGAAAGGTCGGATTATTCTAAGCAACTTTTCCTTTAAAAAGAGAGGGTGATAAAAAATAGTCATTTTGGATTATTGAAAGGATTTCAAGAGTAAAATTTCATATGGTAAGTAATGAGAAGTTGGGATAGTGACCATACGATCATTGTTTAGCGATGGCGAAGCACATCACCATATTACGGTGAAATTCTAGGTCAAAGTGATAGGGCTATAAGCTACGACAACTACAAGAACATTTGAATTGATCACAAAAATGGTTTCACGTTCTTTCCCACATTGCATATGAGATTTCAGACTATGTACCAGAGAATATACAAGACAAAATCATGTATGATACCAATTGGATAAGAGAGCATAGAAGACAAAATCATGTATAGGTAAACTTGTATAACATTTGAAATCATGATCTTCAAAAGGGAAGGCAATAACAGAGTCATGCCGTACTAAGTGCATCTGCAGCTCCAAACTCCTGAAAGATATGCTGCACACACTTCACAGAAGATATTCTGGCACTAATTTTGTCCCACCACACAATTTATTCAAATGAAACTTCTTATTGAGGCACATATTTTGTTACAAAAAATGAAAAATGACGTATAATTGTGTAAAACATACCTCGTCAAACTTTAAAAGAATCAAGTTCGAAACAGATGCAGGCTTTGAGCGATCCCATCTATATTGACAATGACGAAGACATATCAGGACTGACAAAAATCATCAATCTTATAAAGGAAACAGAAAAATAAACAGATATATCTCATGTATCAATGTTTAACTTGTCACTTACAACAAATAGATGTTTCTCACATATCAACGACGACCCAACCCCCGTTACCCCCTTTCAGTTCCAACAATTCATTTAACTGAGTAAACAACCATTTCACAAATATCAAAGTGTCAAACTCATGCCTATTCCATGATAACTGTAAAGTCTCCATGTAGCTACACATATTAAATGAATAATTATAAAATATACATGTTTTATAGATTTAAGGATTTTAAGTTATAGAAGTCATCTCATCTTTCTGATCAAAAGCCCTTCATTTATTTAATGAGTCATTTTACTATACACCAATTTGAAACCAATGAATTAAAAATCCTTTGCTCTATCAAGAACGGACATATCCAAAAATGCTCTTTTAATTACTTGAGCTTCAAAGCAATGATGTATGTGGATAAAGTACCTGACGAGCATCATTTCATTAATTGATCGCCACATTGCACGTCCCACATCTTTAGGAGACTCATCTTTAGCACTTCTTCCATGCCATAACTCTTTTGCAACATACCTCACTTCTTCAACATCTACCTAAATAAGAAACAGACCGACAATACATCAAGTGGGGAAAGTAGGAAAATCTTTTGCTACGTAAATCATACTGAATATATTTTTTGAAACTTCTTGTAAACTGTAACTCAAATCTCAGCAAAATCAGCTCAAGTGCAAGAAATGCACAAGACTTCAAACCCTACAACGCTTGGCACTTGAGAAAATGACAAAATGCACAATCTAACAAAGCTTGACTCGTATTGTTTCCCTAACTAAGCTACGTTTGTCAAGTATATAAATTTTTTTACAAGAATACATTGAGAAACAATTGTTCAAATTTTTCTGTATTCTGTCAATTTTGTACCTCACAAATAAAGCTCATTGCTTAATTACCACTTCCACATTTTCCTTATTATAGGGTCATAAGGAACATAAAATATGAGTTTCGTAAGGATATCATTATACCTGTACTTCAGAAGCAGTACCATAAACTACTTCTTCATGCTCAATCAGGCGTTGATGAAGGACTTGATAGTGATCCATATCAAAACTAACTATTGGCTCTGTATCAATTTGCAGACCTGCTAGCTTTGTGACAACATATGAGGCCATAATCTGCCCAAAAATTGCAGGAACGGATCCTAGAACAGGTATAATTCGAACCCTAAACCCTGGTACAACCTGGTGAATAAGTTAAGTTAGAACATTACAACGATAGCACCAATATGTATAAAAGCACCAATTTCAACCACTCGAAGGTAATATAATTGATAGTAGCTATATACACCAAACATATTATAAGCTCTTCTACGGAGTGGATTCCTAATGTTTACTCGATGATAACCTTTGCAATTACCATAAATATTTGCAGTGTCAAAACCCTTATAAAAACCCCTATCTCTCCTTTGGAATTAGAGATTTTGAGCGATAGTCGAGAGTGAATATTGAGACCAGAGTATTATCAGCCCAGCAACTTTTAGCACAAACTGATTTAAATAATGTGCACAAAGGTTTCGAATTCTATTCCATAGGATGGTGTTTTGGTTTTTATCCATATAAAGAATGGTATAATGATAGATAACTTCATCAAGACATGACACCCTTTAGTTCTTGTGTTATGAGTTATGAGTGCTGCTCAAGGAGGCATCGCCATGTGAAAGAGTAATTGCATACAAATTTCAATGCCCAAAAGAGTAATGATAGATAACCATTATATATGTTGAGGCCATCACATACTAGCAATTACATAGAGATAATTAAGACACAAGGGAGAAGCCAAGAATCCAAATTAGGGGGGCAAATACCAGATATAATCACAAATTTTATGGTTCAATGTCCAATACACTAAGAAAAATAATTTTATATAAAAACAAGTAAAAATTCTAACTTTTGTTTACAAGTGGGAAGTTTTATAATTCATGACACAAAATTTGTTACATTATTAGTTTAAAAATAATTATAACAAAATATAAATTTTTCTGCTTGTATAAGGATTTGAACTACAAACCTTAAGTTTCATTTTTACAACTTTAGCCACTAAACTTTAGTAACTTTTGTAATATTTGTTCGGCCTTTATATCATATATTCCCACCATCCTAAATTAGTTGCAACATATTTCTTTTTGGGTCATCCCAAATTAGTTGCAACTTTTCCTTATATAAGTAAACTTTTAATTATCAAACCTTAGAATTCAACTTAATATAATTAATCCAAGCTTACTTTATTGCATTTACACCATGTAATTGATTCAATTACCGCTATCAAATGATTCGATTCTATTTTTATTCCCTTACTCATAAAAATCATAAAAAATGAACATAAAACCTTATATTGCAACTAATTTGAGAGGGAGGGAGTATTATAAATGAGTAAAGGGAGCCGAATTAAATATACAATGTGCCGCGTGTTAGGACCGAGGTAGAGCCACATGCATAAAGACAAAGTTGTCACACAGTATCATCATGTCCGCAAAGAGAATTCCAAAACAGAACTAACGCACAAGAAAAGTTATGGCAATCTTTTATAAAAATCATCAATTATAGTGAAAAAAGATACCATGAACTTTCGGGGATAATTTGTCCTAAAAGAATAATCAACTTCAACATTTCAAAAAAAAAAAAACAATCAAATTTGAACAGGTTTTGGGAAGATGGAATGACATCCCACATACAATCTAGGTATGAGAATAGAGAGGTCAATAGACAAGACAATTTTCCCATTAAAGAAAAGCAACCTAAAAGGAGTAGGAGAAATACAAGCATACATTGTGATACATATCAGCACCAACACTAACCATGTCAAAGCCTTTCTCACCTCCAAGTGAAGTCAATTATCTCCCGTCTTCCTCCATAAAGATCTTCTTCTTCTATTCACTTTAATTTAAAGCTAACAGCTCTTTGCAAACTCATTTCCTAATATCACCCAAGACATTTTTCGATCTTTTACCCTTTTAAATCGCTGAGTTTTCCAACTCTTCACCTTCCCTATTGGTGCAATTTGAGGTCGATAACTCCAACCTTTCATTAAATATCCATATTTCAAACTATGCATCATAGTGTTTTTACACATTCAGGACAATCAGTTGTAATGCCAGCGCCTTAAAAATGGATGTATGCCACAATCATACAAGATCTTATAGCTGCATTCCATTTTAACCTCTAGCCTTCATCTAGTAACAAACTATGTTCATTGAAAAATCGAGTGCAGGTTGGATTTCATAACAAATTGAGTGCAGACACGCCATGTAACTGAAGTACTGAACTATTAGGTGAGATTTTTATTGTTGGCTGCCAGCAGCCATTCGACAAACAGGTATAAGGCAAGCTTCAAATCATGGTACAAGAAAACTAAAGTGGAGTCAAAAGTCTTCACCTGGTAATCAGTAGGGTTTTCCTCTTCTCCGCTCAGACCCTTAAACGGAAGCAATTTCACTTTAGGCTTTTCCAAGGAAAAAACCACAGGGATTCCACCTTCAATACCGTAGTCTCTCTTTAATCGATGCCGAACCTGGAAAAAAATTATACAATACTAATTAAACTCAAGATTTTTGAGATTGAAATTAGGGAGACAACTATACTCTAGTATATGCTCAAGATTGGGGCAGAGTGAAAAATAGCTTTGCTGATACGCATGAACTACAGAAGAAACATCAAACCAAAATAAGGAGAGCTACTAGTCCTAATTTTGCAAATCTGAACCAGCAAAGATATGTCGTCTTCTCTAGTTCAGACGCCCTAGTAAATCACCATTAAACAGGAAACTACTGAACAAAAAGATAAGAATAAAGCAGTACAGCTCGTGAAAGAGGGTCATTAGTTGATTCTCTCAAATCAGCCACACGAATTCGAGTTGGATCAGCTCTAGCACCTGCGCCTGTAGCAGATAAAACTTTTAATCCCCGACGAGTACATGCAGCAAGCAACGCTACCTACAACATTGATGAGTCAGCTAATAAGATGAGAACAAAATGGAACCAATAAAACATAAATTCTTAAAACAAATACATGAGACTGTATTGCTGCAGAAATATAAGAAGGAAAACCATCATAATATCACAGATCATAAATGCCAATTTTCATAAATAAGAAATAAAAACCAGTACAGATGGGTTAGTAAAGATTTTGTTGAGTTCATTTCAAAAAAAAAAAAAGATTTTGTTGAGTTCAAAAATGATTGTTCCACGTAACTAAAGCCTTCAATGGTGAGTGATCTTATTTCAACCTCATCTACTTGGAAGAGCAAGCTCATTTGGAAAATGCTTCCAGAAGAAGATGCTCAAAACATCCTCTCAAACTTTACCCGACAACTAGAGTGCGAAATCAAGCTCGCATCGTATAATATTGTCCGAGTTGTAAGGATTTTAAATCTACCAAACCGATGCTACCAGCCTACCGGCATAATAAAGGAGTAAAAACACCTTTTAGGCCGAGTCAAAGGATATCTCATGAATGCAACTGATATTTAGTGATACTACAACTGATCACTCCCTATTCCTGCATCAATGTAACTTTACCGCAATCACAATGGAAACCGCATTTTTGTACTACGCCTAGATCAACCTCAAGTCAAGAGGATTCAATAATTTGGCAACTCACTAAGGATGGGAACTATTGTGTCAAATTAGTGAATTGGTTCTAACAATTGGAAAATGATTCACAAGTTCAAAGCCCATTTACAAAAAATTTTATCCAAAGAGCTAGAACATGGAATATTCTTATGGAAAATCCTCAAAAATGCTCTTTGTCACTCATAACCTGAGACAAAAACAGGTAGAAGTTCAAGTCACTTGTGTGTTCTTAAAGAGAATATCGATAGCAATTAATGATTTAATATGTGCATTCACAAGATGGATTTGGCAGCTTCTCCCCTAGGTATCATTGCCATAGATTACTTTGTTCCTGTCTTTCACGAATGTGTACATAACTCTCTTCTTTAAATCACAGAAGGAACAAAGAGGATGTGGATAACTGGAGTTGGTTTACCAGCACCTTATGAAGTTAGGTGCATTGTAATAATATACTTTCAGAGGGGAAACTTCCCATCCAGATGAAATCCTATAGCTCATAATAGAAGGATATGCTAAAGTTACTATGCTTCATTTTTACTCCTTAAAAAAAGATACTAGGAAACCAATAAACAATATCCTTCAAGACAAAGTATGGGAAATAGTATAAAAGTAACCACTGTTGGATAGTGGAAAATGGAAATACAAGAACAATGTTCATACAATAAAACAGGGCAAAGATTCATTTTAGAAAAAAGGGAAAAGATTTATGTTTCTCAAGATTCCATAAGGGATTTCAAGGATTCTTGTAGGTAATATCACAGGCCAAAGCCTTCCTGATTTCCCACTGTTGGATAGTGCAGATGTGCAAATGCTTAAAAAATCAGGAAGTAATCAAAGTCGGGTGCATTCACATAGTCTAAGGCATTCTTAGACTCAATACAGAACTTAATGTTTTCCCTATTCTCGAAGTTTGAATGACTTATAGCCGTAAGCAAAATGGCAACTGGAAAATTACCTTTGTATCTATGTTGTCAATGCAATCCAAAACAAAATCTGGGTTGCCTGATAATATCTTTTCTTCAGAGGATAAGTCGTACAAAATCACTTGAGCATCAACCTGGCACTCTGGAAAAATTTTTGAAAAATGCTTCTTGAGACATAGAGCTTTTGGCATGCCAACATCCTCACGTGATGCAACTGCATGTCGGTTGAGTGATGAAAGTGAGACCTGTAAAAGTTTTTCAAGAGTAGATTATTACGTGCAAAACATAATCAACTTCATTCTTTCCATTTTACACTGTTGTTTCAAATAAATGTTACATTTCCAAATGACAAAAAGAATATATTAGTCAAGACTTGGAATCCACACCCATTTATAAAAAATAACTTGTGGAAGGAAAAATCAATGACAAAAAAGCAAGGAATGCAACAATGCACTTCAAGACTCCATGATGCCAACAATACAAAAAAACACATAAACTCTCAAGGTAAGGAGGTTTACACTTAAATTTGACTTATTCCATAAAGGTTGTGATGGAAAGAATACCAAAAGAAGCACAACTGCCAAGGTTTTTAAAAGATATCAATGGATCTTTGTAAGGGGTATTTTGACAATGAAAACACACGTACATAAACAGTTGCACACAAACAAAAACAACAATAAAGGAGAGCTTAATGGAAAATTGCAAACGAGAAGAAACCAAAAAAACTAAAGTTCCAATGTACTTGCAATATCATCAGTAGCTTAATACTAAGAAAATTCACCAACAATTATTTGTTAGTGAATAACCTTGTTCCATAAACGATGGTAAAGTGACCTTTGGTCCTGTGAAATAAACTTCTTAGAAAATAGAAAACCCGTAATGGAGTTGTCCTAAACTGGAGTTCTGATACTCGAACACAAAACAGAGAGAAAAAGAAAGTAGATAAAGTTGTATAGAATGTAAACCTGATCAAAATCCACAAGCAGTAGCCTTCCAACTCCAGATCTCAAAAGCATGGATGCAGCATGACTCCCCACGCCTCCAAGACCAATCACCACTACGAAAGATTTTGTAACTTTCTGCTGGCTATCTAGACCAAAGAATTGAATGTTCCTGAATGGTGGAAACAAAAGAGTTGAAAGAGGCTAGATGAATTGATGTAGACTAACAAAAGACTCCTATTCGCTAAGCTTAACAGACAAACAAACGAAATAATGTATCAGTCTGACTCTGAACTAACGAAAGACTCCTACTAGTTAACCTTTATATGTGTTCCATACTATCTTAGACTCAAGCTAGAAAACTGCCACTTTGTAACTAATATCTCCATACTATCTTAGGCTTAACCCTTACTCTAGTCCCATCTACAAAGACAATATTATCCACATACAGCATGCACCATCTTAAGTAGACATTATTGCTATCAAAATGAAAGAAAAACCCTATTGTGTAACCCAGTCATGATAACAAACACTTTTAGTACTCCTCCCTTGTTCTCACTACACGATACATATTCTTGTTAGTAAATACCCTTGATCAAGTCGATACACTTCCGAGTTAAATAATATACCCATTTTTCTTTACTCGTCAAAGCAAGCCACAGTTCTACGGCTACCTTGCCATAGGCCTTCTTTATTGGCATTTGAAGCTTCATTATCTGTCTCATAAGATGACTAGTGACAAACAAAAAAAGGGAATATGAAGGGTAAAACAAAAGAAGAATATCTTTGTACTAATCTTTTTGAGGTGAGGCATAAGGATATCTAGAATTTGGAACCCTAGCACAAAATATCAGATGCAATCATGAAACTACTTTCTTAGTCAATGTGGATAATATCACTATTCAACTAATCACTGGCAAAGTAAAACAATAATTCAAAGTTCGAACACCAGTGTACCTTGTTAGTTGCTCAGAGACTATCTCATCTTGCAAAAGATCAGGAATTACTTGACTTTCCATCCTATGCATATAGCATCCATCTCGATCTTCCTCAAGGATTAATTGTTTGTCTGTTAAGGACACTAAAGTATTACAGATCACATTTAAAGAGGTAAACTCTAAACGTCATCAATGATGCATAACATATTTCAAGGAATAGCAAAGACTCACAACACTGCATTCCAATCAGTTTACTTTCATCCCATATGCGTATTTTTACTCCCTCTGATCAAAGCTATAGGTACAAAGTAGAAATAAGACTTTTCATTAAGTAGCACATGAGAATCTAGTCAATGTTATTGAAGATTACATAACAACGTAACCAAGCATTTGATATTATTTTTCTATAACACAAGTTAACCAATATTTCTATGGAGACATTGTAGAATAACATTCAGTTTTGAGGTGCTATTTGGTATGATGGAATAATTAGATGCATAGCCATAACAAATGCTCCTTTTACAGTCAACTAATAGCATTAACAGAAAAACTGGATTAGGGTCATAAACCATTCTCCTCCACAAATAACACGGTCAAATCTACCCATAATTCTCTCTTCATATAACAAATGTGTAACAAACACGGAATACTCTAGAAGTGCAAAGAATGCAAAGATGAAAATAGTTAGGTGTGTATGTGTTGCATCTGAGGCAACACTGAACCTTGAGTTAACTGAAAAAATTGGAACTTCCTTACCATCGAATTTTACTGTCTTCAAACTGCAGCATTTATCTTCAACCCTTCTGCAAAATAAATTAATTACTTCTTTATCATTTGCAATTTACATTTCATCCATAACACTCCATAAAGACACCAACCACAAAAGATAAAATAAGCATACAGCAAAAAAGAGTCGAAGAGAAACACGACGTACGAAGTTCCAAATATTTCACAACCATACAAGCATACTACAATACACACAAAGGTTTATCAAACATGTTATCATCAATTTTCTTTACCAAATTAATAGTTTTCCACTTTCAGTTCCAAATCAATAAATTTTTTCCATCACATACCCTAATGGAAAACAAGTAACGCATACATTTCATTCAATATTGATATTATTGATCTCTATTTCAACCCGTTTTACATTTACTTTCCCTATTTCACTTAATCAAAATACGGCTAAATCTTACGGCCTGTTTGGTAGCTGGTATTAAACGGTGGTAATGGAAACGAACATTAGTGTAGTTTTTGGTTGAAAAATTTCTTGGCTACCTTGATGGCCATGCTTGTTCAACTTCAATCATCTCATTTTCTTCATAAAATTCATTCCAATGTAACCACTGGGAGAGGTGGTATTAGGTAAAAATGGAAATTTGTATAGAAAAACCTTTTTTATGATCATAGAACAACTTTTGAAGAAATTTTACACTATAAATCATTCCTATTACCACCATTTAGTACTACTACCCAAACAGGTGGTTAATGCCTATTATCATTCCATAACCCACCCTAAAGGCTCCACCACTCCCAAGTCCCAACCCTATTTCTAAGAACATCTCTTCCCCATTGACAATGCAAAAATGGGAACATCAACACAGCGCAAAGCGAGTTCTACACACTCTATGGCATACACAACAATGTCAAAGTCTTGATTCCAATCCCAAAACACACTATAAACCAATTCAAGCTCGGCTAATGGATCATAACAAACAACAAATCAACAATAAAAAAAAAGTTCATAAAAGAAAAATAACTGATGGGTTATTTCTATTGACAAACATCAATCAAGAAACATACTTAAACTATGGTTTTCACACAAACATATAATACAACAGCTACAACAGCAATAAGATTAATGACAATAACAAAAAGGTTAAAAATCGTAGAAGAAAGAAAAGGAAAAATACCTATGAAGAAGCTTGAGAAGAGTAAGAGTAGAAATGGAGCCTATGAATGCACCGGCGCCGATTAAAGTTACCCATTTCAAACGCTCCTCCATTGAATTGGAACTTGTTTACAGTTAAGATTTAGAAAGCTACTCCTGGTTTGAATTCGAATTCACTTTCAGCATAAAAGAGAGCAGTTTCTCATGTTCTTCAACTGCCACCGGAAAACCCCTGAATGCCACTGTCTCCTTGAAGCGCCAAGCGGCCACTGCCAAAGTTTACTCACTCCAAGTTCGAACTGTTTGGACTTTTTGTGTTTTTACTAATTTTTAATTAATAAAATCAAAGGTGGATTAAAATGATTTTTTTAAAAAGAAAAAAGAAAAGTTAGAATATAAAAATTCCACTTTTGTTCGGTTAGATAATAAAAATCTCCTTTTAGAAGTAAAAATCTCATTTTTATACCATTTATTTATTTAAAGTATTTTTTAGTTGTTATTTTTTTATTTAGACGTGTATAAATATGCTCAAATTTTTTCTTGTTATTGTACGATGTATATTTATATCAATTGAGATTTGAGACTCACACAAATCCATATTGATTGGTAACACAAATTATAAAGTACTTTAAATAAATGATGATATAAAGGTGACATTTTATATATCAACTAACAAATGTTTTTTATAAAACCGAGTAATTTAGTATTTCTAACAATAAAAACTCTTACAATCCGAATTTTTTAAATAAAATTTATAATTCTTCCAAACACTTATCGGTTTATTGATATAGAACCACTGAAAACCTCTTGATTTTAGTTCGATTAAAGTAAGACATCTTCAAGATTCATCATCAAACTCATTTATTTCTGGACCTAATAATTAGAGATTGCATATGTTGGCGGCTTATCGATGTCATAACCAATTTGACATCACGTAATCCAATAACACATATACAAATTATTGTATGAGATGGTTTCACCGAGAAACGTGCTTTATACATTGACTAATACATAATATGAGAATATAAACTTCTTAATTGAAGTAGCTTTACTAAAAGACAGTCTCTCATAACCCATAATAAAAAGTTCATAGAAATTTCAGGAGTTCTAACTCATAACTATGATGTGTACACAAATATTAGAGGGTATCCGTACTTTAGGTGGATCGATAAGCCAATGATAGTTTACCAAAAAGATTTGATGTTGAAGCTCAGGGTTGTAAGATATTTTACAACAATAGGAGAAAATATTGAACTAGTTTTCTAACACATGTAAAGTATACCCAGTATTTTACGCCTTATTTATAGTAAATTAATTTTTTATAAATAAATTTAACATATTACTTTTTTTATTAACTTTTTTATATACGGGAGAAAGAGGAGCTCTATGCGGTCGATCACCTCGCACACCCTCAAAGACCACTCTGTTTGTTTTAACTGATAGAGCTAACATACAGTATCAAGCTTCAGCCTTCAGTTGATCGCAACACCCGCAGAATATTTGTCGAATTGTAGCTCTTCTTCCAGCAGTGGAGAAAAGATTGTCCCCGAAAACAAAACAAATTGATAGTACAACGTTACAGCTTAGATCGAGATTTTTCTATCAGTACTCGTCTTAGAAGTTTTCCTGAAGCCGACTTTGGGATGGTGCTTAAAAACGTTACATTCCTCAATCTCTTATAAGGTGCAACCTGTAAAATGAAAGCGAGAAAGTCATTAACCAACAACCAATAAACGGGAATCATTTCATATTGTTACTACTAATCTCGAGTTGGCTATCTACCTGATCTGCTACGTACTTCATGACATCTTGTTCGGTCAAGGTACTTTTAGGTGATCGAACCACATATCCGATGGGAACTTCACCTGCTTCATCATCAGGGAAACTAAACAAGGGAATGAAGAAATTTTCAAGAGAGGTTAAACATAATGCTTATGCTACAACAAGGTTCTGTGGAACGCAAGGAAACGATTAGTAAGAGAAACTTACGGGATCACAGCAGCCTCTAGAATTTCAGGATGTGAAAGAAGAACTGCTTCGAGTTCTGCTGGTGCAACCTAAAACAAACAAATAAGGCAACATACTTTATGTCAACGTACAATTGTACCGAGTAAAAATCTTACATTTTTAAAGCATATAGATCAAGACAAACATATAAGCTACGATTTCCTTTGTTCTTTCTTTGTCTAATGTTTGATCTCGGGAAAAAAATAGCAGCCCTTTTGAACCTGTTGAGAGTAGAAGGTTTCGACAATTTATGTGAAGTCGGCAGCATGTGACAAACAACTCCCCAAAGATGAAAACAAGATCCAACTAAAATGTGGAGATTGTATAAAAACAAAAAAGGACAGGGGATGTGACCTCATAACTGCATAGGCATGGTTCTTTTTAGAGGCGTTCATTTGGTCATCGGGTTAATTTCAGATCAGGTGTTTGGGTCGGTTTGAAACCGGGTTTTGTGTCCATATAGTTCTTTGCATAATTATACATCGTTTTTAATGTCGGGTTAAATCGGATTCAGTTACAAGGTTGGGTAAATTTTTTGTTATCAAGTTTGTTTTGAACACCTCTAGTTCTTTTGATGGAAATTTTTCGGACCTACAAACCAAAAGCTTCGTGATTGATACTTATAATTATTAACATAAGAATATGCTTCATGATCTTGCAAGTTCTCAACTCGTTGAGGAAAATCATCAACAGTTTTTAGAGGAAAACCTTGTTTGTTTAGGAAGGAATGGAAGAAAACTCTCATTTTCCTTCCTAATCTTTCCGCTTTTTAACAAATTTAATTGTTAACAAAATTGAGGAACTTAATCCCATCAAATCCCTACCTTCCCCTCCAAAATTGATATCCAAACGAAGAAAGCCTATCACTCAAAGTCCCTCCCGTTTTGTCCCCTCCAACACTCAATCAAATCCTTGAGTACGCAAGAAATTTAGAGGCCAGGGAAAGCCAAAAGAGCTGGTAGGAAATGGCAATCAATCAATCAAAAGAACTCATTTTCAAAGAAAATAAATAATAGTACAGCTGTTGGGATGCTTTATCCCACATCGATGAAATAAAGATGGTTTGCACGTTTTATAAGTCATTGAAGCCCTTTCTCTTATTGACATATGGTTTTGGGATAATATCTCTTTGGCTTATGAAGTTTGTGTGCCTCGTGTTTCGCAATTATATGTTGGCATTCACAATAAGTCCAACTAAAACTTAACAACAACTCAGGTAATTGTTATGCAATAATTCCAGGTATGCTCATTTTAAATACCTGAAAACCTTTGTACTTAATGAGTTCTTTGAGTCTGTCAACCACATAAAGTTGCCCTTCCTCATCAAAATACCCAAGATCTCCTGTATGTACCCAGCCTTGATCATCAATAGTTGACTTGGTGGCTTTTGGATTATTATAATAACCTGTGCATTGGAATCATATCAAATATCGATTATAAACAATGAACCAAATACGATGTAGGGAAAATTACAACATAAGGTGAAGAATATAACTCTCATTCATTCTATAGTCTGACAAGGAATTCGATTTGCAGAGATTTTAGATGTCTTTTCTCACAATGCCATCCAACAAAGTCTGTGTTCGGAGGACTGCATAAGGCTATTCAGTCTCGCCAGATTTGGTGCCAAATAAACCTTTCAAGAAGCATGGGCAGACAGTTTTGGAAACAGCTGGTTGGGAAAATCAACTTTTACATCCTCTTGAGAGGGGTTAGAGGGGAAAACAAGTGTTAGGCCGTGACAATTCGTCACATAATCACCCCGTGGGCCTACTCGTGTGGACACACCCACGGGGCACCCATGGACTTGGGCCCACAAACCTACGGGTAATGAGTGTTGACTTGCATACACACTTGATGAGGTTCACTATTTCCCAAAACCATATGGTTTTAGGAGGATTACCCATCAAGTATTATATAAAGAAGGAAATGGAGGTAAAAGATGGGGAGGGATTCGGAGGGAGAAAGAATCCCTTGTTTGGATAGCAAAATGGGAGACAAGGGATTTGGAGGGGAGGAAATTAGAAGATTTGATTGATACTTTTTGTTAAGGTTTCAATCTCTCTAAAGTTGGAAAATTTTGAAAGGAAACTCCCATCTCCCTTCCTTTCCCTTCTATTCCCTCCTATACAAACAAAAGTTATTTTCCTTCCATCTCTCCCCCCTTCCTTTCCCTTACCTTCCTTCCCCTTCTCTTCCTTTCTTTTCTCTCTAAAATAGTTATCCAAACATAGTGTAAGAGTCCACAATCCATTATTTTAGCGATGTGGGATCTTCCTTACATGTGAAGTATATCAACACGAGGTACTGTTGAAATTATTGAAAAATGAAAAAGGCCAATTCGACTGATGCAACTCCCAACTAGTCTAAGAACATGGAAGGATAAAAAAGAATGAACAACGAACGAAAAAAGAAAAAAAAGAGCTAAGTCCACAAAAATGTCAAAAAACAGCAGGAGAACAAGGCCAGGTGAAAGTTTCGATATTGTACCATTATGGCATTGACATGCATTTGACTTCCTCAAACTATTTTTTGTTCACCTCTTCACTCAAAGCGAAAGTTGGTTCAAAATTCGTGTTCATCAAGCTTAAGTTTATATCGATCTGCTTAAGCAACAATAGACACTAAACTTTGTCTATTTTCAGGAGACTGTTTGGCTTCAAGAAAAAGTTTTTGTTGGTAAAAGTTTAGTTCTAGGCTTGGAATTACACACTTCTGCAGACCCGACCCATCATTTCCAGATTTTAGATTGTGAACATTATATTAAGCTTCTCTATGGTTTAAAAAAGCCGTAAAAGAGTGTCGCTTACTGTTAAAGATTGTTTAGTCTACATAGAGCAAGTGAAAGGAACTGTGCAAGAATCTTTGTTTCCCCAAATGGAAAAAAGTGAACATATGCAGCACCAAACTAATTATCACCTTTCATCATATTAGGCCCACGGACCCATATTTCACCCAGTTGCTTAGGCGGAAGAGGCTTTAATGTATTGACTTTAACTATCTGAGCTTCAATACCAGGAACCAGTAATCCGATTGAACCAGAATGTCGACCTCCTAGTCTTGGGTGCTCTATAGAGATGATTCCACAAGTTTCTGTCATTCCGTACCCCTGAAAGTAAATACTGAAACTGTATCAATGAACCCACGTACGTACAAGCAAATTACTCGTTCATGAAATGAAGAAAAGTACACTGCAGAAGGATGCCAATTCCAACAACAAGAAGCTGTGATAGGTACTCCACTATTAGTGATTTGCACATTGTTATACAGTATATCCTATTTATGATTACATTATTCCATCAAAAGTATCATCAAATACTGATTGCAATAAAGAATTGTAAAAGAAGTTACAAACCCAGCCCCAGAGTACATGATAATGTTCAAGGTCTTATCATTTCATAATATGCCTTTTAAAAAAAAGAATGACCATTGCAAAGGAAATTAACACCCCAATCTCATTAAATATTTCCGATTGAACCTTGACAGCAAATACAATCTGCAGCTTCACAAAAATAAATACACATGATGAAATGTATTTAATATAGTCAATTATAATCCAAACAAGGTAACTATCAATCTTTAGCCCTATTGAAATAAGGGAGAATTGCAAAGGAAATATCTTACACAATTTTATTATACCAATTCTCAAATGAGACCGTCTCATGATGAGAACATACACTCAATATCTTAATATTGATCACTTATAACCTTAACCTTATATAATTTTTAAAGTGATAATATTTTATAGTTTTAGAGTGATCACTTGGATCAATTTATAAAATGGGTTAATTATATGAGCTCGTCTTACGGTGAGACGGTCTAAAAACAATAACATGCTAACTATAACTAATTGTTGGAACAATATTTTTATCAACCAGTTTAAGCTTCTGAGACCATGATATTCATGGATATGGGTTGCCGCCTTCCTTCCCTGATCATAATTCTTATGAGCGGGATACACCAAGTATGATGATATAATGAAGCTTCTCAGACATTTCATAACCACTTTGCATGAATAGTAAGAATGATAAACAATATACCTGAATAATCAAAGCCTGAGGTACATTTTTAGAACACTCCTGCATTATCTCCTGCCCAAGAGGAGCAGCCCCAGAACCAATATGCTTCAAAGATGAAAGATCATACTTCTTAGCAGCAATATGTTTTGCAAATGCAAGCATAATTGGAGGAACAACCCACAATCTAGTAACCCTATACCTCTCAATAGCTTTCAACATCATCTCGAAATCGAATTTCGGCATACACACAACAGTATTACCTTTCTGCAACTGAGCATACAAAATCACAGACAATCCAAACACATGAAACATTGGAATCACACACATGAACACTTCATGAACAATCCCTTCAAATTCTTGATCACTTATTATCATTAATGAGGCAGTAATGAAATTCTTATGAGTCAATATCACTCCTTTACTTACACCAGTAGTACCAGATGAATACAAAAGTGCAGCAGTATCATTTTGTTTTATTGAAACTTTTGGGAAATCCACATAATCCCCATTAACCAAATCCCAAAAATAGAAAGTAGGAGTATTTGAATTTGAATCAATCTTTCCATTTTCTTTAGACCCTATGATCAAAACAGGTAAATTTAGACCCTTGACTTTGTCCCAAAGTTCAGGAACTGTTACAATCAATTTAGGGTTACAATCCTCAACCTGTTCTTTGATTTCAGAAACAGTGTAAATAGGGTTTACAGTAGTTGCAATAGCACCAGTTGCAATTATACCCAGAAAGGTTACTGGGTATTGAACAGAATTTGGGGCAAACATAAGAACAACATGCTCTTTTTGAATACCTAACTGGGTTAATCGATTAGAAAGGTTAGCAACCATGGATTTGAACTGGGAGAAATTCAAAGTTTCCCCAGAAGTGGAATCAATCAAGGCAGGTTGTTCTGAGTAAGAATCCATGTTTCTGAAAAGAAATGAAACCATATTAAGATTTGGAATTTTGGGTATCGTTAAAGATGGTCTAAGTGATCTGAAAATTCCATCTTTTCCATACCCAGAACGCTCCATAATAGATTGATATGAAGAACGAGAGAAGAGTATGGCGGTGTTAATGTTTAGAGGATTGAGTGAAGGGATTAATTTTCTTGGAAAATGAGCAGTGTAAAGATTTACACCATAGGAGTGATAGGTCTTCCTGGAAATGGCGGTAAATAACTAAATACTACCTACTTGACTTTTTCCTTAACTTGACAATATTCTTAATTTATTCTTAATTTGTATTTATTCTTAATTTTCAGTTTTCTTACTTTTTTTTCTATCCCATTATGCTTTGTTGCTTTTAATTTATTTACTATTTTTACTTATTTTTTTAACAATTAGGGGTATATTTTTATGAATAAGATAAATTTAAGTATTTTAAATACTTGAACTATTTTTTAAAAAAAATGTATTATTGGAATTTTTTTTAAATATTTGAAGGTTTTTTGTGTGACATTTTAACTAAAAAAAGAGGTAGAAATTAGCAAAGAAATGATGATTTTTTAAAATATTTTTAAAAATAGTAGTAAAATTGGACTCATTTTATAGATCTCGAAAATATATGACCGACGGTATACGTGTTTATTTTCATAATTTATTTTAATGAGAAAACAACTATTTTAGGAAAAAAAAAAAAAGGTTTTTTTTACAGCCAATCGAAATGAGTCGCGTGGAAAAAAAGGCTGCAGAGTATCAAAAGTTGTCTTCTCTTGAAACGCATAGATCAATCATGTGGTGAAACGTGACTTGGCTTTGAGAAAAAATAATGGTCGCCTAACATATCAGGTCATCAAGTGATCGATTTCTTCAATATTTTCCATGACCAACCTAATTCTAAATCGTCATTAATAGGATTTTTATTCCAATTTGGTCAAATGACCTCTAAAATGCTCGTGATTACTAATGCTCATAAAAAATGAAGAATTACCCTTTTGAAGTGGGATAATATCTTTTTTTTTTTATTGTTACAATAATAATTATCAATTCATATTGAAATAAAGTTAAAAGAGAATTTAAAGTGAATTTGAGATTATATATAAAATTTTAAAAAGTTTTTTATGAGTTTAAATAATTTTTAAAAGGTACAAATTAGTAAAAATCTAATGAATCTAAACATAGGAGTTAGAGTCCATGAATATTCACACCCTTGGTCAAGCTTAGTACATTTGATCATTCACTTGCAAATACATGATCGATTTTTAAAATTACAATTTTTGCAAGTGAGATATCAAATGAACTTATATTGTTCTTTTCACCTTTTCTTGAATCACAATTAATAAAAGGCTTCATAAATAACAAATGATATTTTAAGATCGACTATCAAATAGGAGTAACAATTAATCTCTACCAAACACGTTTAATTAACTTTGTAATTCTTAATAAATGGTTCCTTTAATCTTTCTAAAACTAAATACTCCCTCCGTCCCTAAGAAATTACCACACTTTCTTTTGTAGTCGGTTTCATTTATTTTGCTATTACTTCCTTTTATAGAAATATCCCCATGACTGTCTTAAATTCGCATCTACATATTTCAACTCTCTTCTAATATTATCTACACAATTTAAGCAGTTTTACTATTTTTAATCTTTGTGCAATATACAACTGTGATAATTTCTTAGGAATGGAGAGGATAAAGTCCTCCGTATGGGAGGGCAAGACACAAACTAAAGTACAAAGATGGCACAAAAATTTTATCATAAGATACATGACTATATGTGTATATAGGATGTTAAGCATAAAAAACCATAACAAATAGACATAGTAAATGCATGTAGCATCATCTAAAGCTAGTTATTCGGCAAATCACAAACTTACATTGTTTGCCAAATGCTTTTCTAACAAAATGGACCAGGTCTTGTAAAAACTAGAATATGGACTTAAATGACTCGGCCATTGGGCCCGGCCTGGCATGTTTTAAAAAGTAATGCAAAATCATAAATTTTCATTTAACGCAGTCTCATCAGGGAGTCTTGTTGAATATTAAATAGTTAACTAATTTAACTAATATATTAATTTTTATACTTAAAATATTTACTTTTGATTGCTTAATATTTAACATGTCATGTTGAATATTACATTGACACTTTAAATATTTTAAAAAACTCATTTTTTGAATTTGAGTTTATTATATGAACATGTCTCACTATAAGACGATCTCATACAAGAGTTGCTTATCCAAGAAACCGTTTTAGAGTATGGCATATATATTATACAAGTAGGAGTATTTGATTACACATATTAACATCTATTATATGTGAGTATTGGATCTTGTCTCAATTGGAGAGCAAATATCATTAAATTGAGATACGAGGTGCACGCACTTGATAAGTCAAGGAAATATCATCCTAAAATCATATAACAACGGGAAGATGAGCTTCAATAACTAATTAAATATACACAATATTTTTAATTCATTAATGTGGGACAAATAATTCCAACATAAAATCTTAAATTTAATTTTTACCCAACTTTTTATTTCTATCGACCTACCTTATAATTAAAAAAACATACATTACAATATAAAACATTTAGTTACACTTATTCATGTGTGATTTACTTATTTTTCTCAAAATATTTTAATATAAAGCCAAAATGCAAAAATGTGTATATTACTTACATTGTCAACACCTTTTTTTGTTATATATTATCCACATAAAATTACAATTTTTATCTTATTTTCTCAACTAAATTACTATCCTTTAATATGTATGTAGAATTCCTCGATAACAAACTCAGGGATATGTACAGGATTTTTTAAATGAAAAAAGAAAGGATAAATAAATACGAGTTTTTTATTTAGGATTTCAATTATAATTCCAACGTAGTAGGACCACAAGATTTAAGGGCTTTTTAGTTGATATTTGACATTTAATTTATTGGTTGGTTAAAAAGAAAAAAATATTTGATAAATGTTAAAATGTTGGCTTTTAAGCCAAAATGAAAAATTAGTTTTTTTTATCGACTTTGGCTTGTTAGCTTTTTTTGCTCTATAAACTAGAAACAAGTATATCTTACTTCCTCCGTTTCATTTTAGTCTCTACATTTGCATGGGCACGAGAATGAAGAAAAATGATTGACCTACACTGTAGCTAATTGTTTACTTTATAGAGTATAATATTTTATTAATATTAATTGAAAAAGAAAAAAGGAAAAATAGGTTATTAGGTTACTTTATAGAGTATAGTATAGTATTTTATTATAGAGTATAGAGTATAGAGTAGGATAAAAATAGAGGTAGGTAGAACTTTAAATGATTGTTTTATTACTAAAAACGGAAATATAGCAAGTAATATGAAATTGCCAAAGATAGAAAATATAGCGGCTATTATGGAACGAAGGAAGTATTTTGCCAAATACTCCCTCTGTTCTTTTTGTTCTTCCCATTTATTTTTTGTACAGTTTTCAAAGCAATTTTCGAGCCTCGATATCTCTAAATAAACATTATAATAAATTATAAAAAGTATATGATAAAAAAATATACATTAAGAAAAATCAAATGAGATCTCACATGGATATATTTTATCATCTATACATGTCTTAAAAATTTTAATCAAATTTCTCTCTCCAAAATAGAATATTCTAAACGGGAAAAACATTAGATAACGGAGGGAGTATCTCTCTAACTAACTGGCTTATTTAGCTTGATTGAACGCTAATGAATATAGTAAAAAAACTTTCAATTGGTTAAAAACACAACTAAAAAAGTTAACAGTAATCAGTGAATAACTAAAATTTAATTTTATCAAACATCTTTCTAAACAACTAACTTATCCAGCAACCAACAACACTTTTAACTAGTCAAACAAAACAAGTAAAAAAATTAACAACCAACAACTAATATCTAATTTTATACCAAATATCTTCCTAAATAACAAGTTTATCCAATTAGGTACTCTCTCAATTCTTAAGATTCTAACTACATTTTTTCACACTATTCATTATACTGCATTGATAGTTAATATCTATAATTATACACATAATACATTCTTTTTTAAAAGTTTATATTAATAAATCTTACATTGTGACGGTCGATGAATTACGCTCAAAAAGCAACGGTTGCAAAATGCTAGAAACAAATAGAGTCTAAAAATCTAATAAAAACAGTCAAAATTTTCAACTAGTCAAACAAAATAATTTTAAAAACCAAGAATGAATAATAATTTAGGGGAATGGGATTGGGGGGAGGGACGAGTGGTATAGTATTAGTGTTAGTAAAGGACTAAGGATGACATAATGTATGTCCTTTGAGAAAATGAAATGTCAATTTTAGCATGTTTTATTGAATCCAACAACAGCCATCTATGGATCTCATTCTTTCTCTTTCTCTTTCTCTTCACTGTCTTTTCTGCCTCTTTCCTGAGAATGTTTTTTGATAATGTGCACCAAATAGCCCTGCCCCTTATACAGATGAGGTAAGCACTCACCACTTTGCAGGCTAGTCCCCCCAATAATACTACTCTTCCTAATTTAAATTCCAACATGTTCGTGTTTTTTTTTTTTTTTTTTTATAAAAAAAATATTTTGGCTTTTTAAAATTGTTAATCATAGTAATATGTAAGGGAAAATAATAAAATATTTTTATTAATAGCAAATTTAAATGAGCAGACAGAATGCTCCTACAACTTAGCCATTTAGCTGATGATTGAATTATAATTTATCGATGAGATGAAAAAAAAATTAAATAGGTAAATTAGAATTAAAGATAGAATATAGGACACACAAAAAATTGAATTATAATTATTTTTATGAGATAGATTTAAAAATTATTATAATTTTTATAAGATAGAGGAAATATCTTTTTATTCTATAATCAAAAATTCACTCATTTTATTAGTGGTCGGAAAATCTCAAGTAATTAAATTTACTTATAGGAAAAAGTGGAAACAATGCAAATACATTATGTCATTTACTAGGTACCAAATGATAGTAAAGAAAATTATTTATGGTGTAAACTTTCATTAATTATACCATGTTATTATTCCATGGTAATGTATCTCCATGGTAATGTAAAATTGATCATAATTTTTATTTTTTTTAAAATTTTTCATTATCATCTAATATCACATCTTTAAATAATAATGTGTTAAAATAAATTTTATAACAAAATTGAGATAATTAAAGTTTACAAATACGCCCGTTAAACTTGCATTGTCAAGAGATTTTCCCACTATAACTGCACTATCACAAACATATTGTATGCGCAATTATAAAGGAGTTCGTACATTTTCCATTTTATTTAACTATAATGTCGCATTCATAAATTCAATCAATTCTTTTACCTCATCCACGTATCTAAATCAAACACTCGTTATTTTTATCAATTGTAGAATAATCTCACGTATTATCTATCGACTCTGAATAATTCCTATTATTGATTATTTCTTAAATAATTCAATCTTTATATATTATTTGCTGATAGCATCCCTTTTCACATTTTAACCAGCTACTGTAGGTACTTACTAGCCATTATACTCATTTCTTCTTCCCCTTTATGCTTCTTCGTTGGTCTTAACCTACTCCTCTTTGGTGTTGAGTACCTATAATAGCCGGTTAAAATATATGAAAAGTGTTATTGTCAATAAATAATACACAAAGATTGATTTATTTATAAATAATCAATAGAATATTAGTAAAGATTAAACAATAAGTTATGTAGTATTATTATGAACAATTTTTTTATAAATCTTTTTTTTAAAAAAAAAAAAAAAAAAAAAACTAGAAAGTAACAAAATGAGCGTGGCTAGGAAGAGCAGGAAAGACGGTAAAAGTGTAAAGAATGACGAAGTAGGATCCCTTTGCTTTGGTCATCATCCTTCGTTGTTCCTTCACCTTAACTTTACTGCTTGGAATGCTACCTACCTTTAATTTGGTTGTGCTCCCTCCTCTTCATTTATATTTTGTCTTTTCACGTCAAAAGTATAACAAAGGCAGTCAAGCCAGTGCTTTGCCAATATGCCCCACCTGAAAATGAACTTACATTCCCCTTTGTCCCTCTCTTTTAATTATGCCACTAATCCCATTCACTTTAAATTCAACATAACTAAATATTCATATTAACGTTACACAAAGATTGTTAGGTGGGGTTGAAATTACAAAGAGCATAGATTATTTCAACTATTTCCTTATGTTCACAATGACACAAAATAATGTTTAATTTTAACTAATGCTAACATTATCTGTGGACCATACCGATGATTTTTCAGGGTGAGTCACGACTAATATTTGCCCATGAAATATTAGATGTACGAGTATGACAAACAACTAATAGGTGATTTAAGTGGCTGATTTTATCACTTATTTTGAACACGCTGGTAAGAACAACATGTTGTATATTAGTTGATTTATAACTACAAGTTGTTTAAATCGATTAATGTGCTTATCACTAGCATTAAATAGGAAGTATGATTTAGCCACCCAATTATATATTCGCACGTAAATAAATTAAAATTATCTAACAATCTATTTTGCTAAATAGCCCGTACATCTATTAGATTTGTTTCATTGCTTTATCCTTATAATTGTGAAAAAAATTCAATGCTATAATTATTGATGGAATTGTGGTGGTGGCTTGAGAGCTTACTACCTGTCTTTCTTAGAAAAGAATAAAGATATTTCATGATTATAAATTCTTTATGCAGTACTTTTGTTGTTATTTATTTTTTTCATTTTTCCTAAATAAAAATTTCACTGAAATATTCTATTAAAAATCTTTCTGTTGATATGTTTTTAGACTAAAAATAACTTTATTTACTCAAAACATTTTACTAAAATTACATCATATACAATTTTATACCAAAAAAATAACATGATTTACTCTTTTTATTTGCGTAGCGTACCCCGTCCTTCTTATTAAATTTTAACAGAAATTTTTTTTTATATTTCTCCTTTTAGCTCATCTTATATGAGACCGTCTCACCATTAGACGGGTCCATATAATTAGGTCATTTCTTTATTGATTACTTTAAGATCGTAAGTGATAGTTTTAAGGTTAAAAGTAATCAATCTATGGCTATAAAAAGCGAGTATTTTAAGATTGTAAGTGATCATTTAACGTTATAAGTCATCACTTTAAGACAAAAGGTATATATTGGGCCGATCTCACCATGAGACCGTCTCATTTAAGAATTAGTGTTCTCCTTCAATTCCAAATTTCCAATTCGTAAGCCTATATTCATTAATTACTTTCAACAATCAATAACTTAATGGATAGAGCACCTGCATGTAGTGCATAAGGTTTGGGATTTGACCCCTACCGGGGGCAAGTATCAGCTAGGGAGTTTCTTAACTGCGTGCATCCCTCTTTACTCCCTCTTTGAGGGTATCGGTTCAAGAAAAAAAAAGCCACCCGAACCCTGACTTGTATGGAATACTGGAATTGTTTTTTTTTAATCAATAATTTAACATTGGAATCTTCCACAGTTTATTATTTTTCTTGGTTTCTTCTCATATTTCAAATGGGAATAACAAAAACAAACGGAGAATATACATTGTTTTATGATTGCAAGTAGGCTGAGAAAAATAAAAGGCTAAATGATAATCAAATTCAAAATTTTTCTTAAAAAGTGATATTTGCTTTCCTTTAGTTCTCCCTGTGAAACAAGTACGGGTATGCATTGTCCGTCACTTTCCCTCACCCAGACCCTACTTTCGTGCGGGATATTGAGTATGATGATGATGATGATATTTGCTTTCCAACTGAAACAAAAATCTGATTCTTTTGCAAATATGTAGTAGTTTAAACACATACAGATGGACATTATTTATGGATATTCAATTATCAAGTTACAAGATCACAATCTATACAAAATACTAATGAAGAAATGATTAGGATACATGTTGACTTTACAATAAAAATTTTCTCGCTCTTTTCATTTTCTTATTAGGAAAATATTTTTAGCATATCATGTAATATCTTTCTAATTAGATTGTATAATTGATTAGTTATAAAAGATTTTAAAACTTTACCTTATTTACTAATTTTTTACCATATACAATCATCTAAAATATGTAATATCTTTTAATTAGAATGGACAACTATCGAATAACATATTAATTATTTATGTAAATTATTAATTTTCATTAAAATAAATTTTTTATAAATTAAGAAAAGAAAATAATTTTAAAAGTTTTTCATAGATAATCCTATATATTACTTACATGGCTATATTAAAAAAACCGCACAAATTAAATAGATTGCACATTAATTATTTAAGTAAATAATAATTAATATTTAGGATAAGATATCGGCGAAATAAAATACAAATGATAATTTTATTACCTATGTTTGACAAGTTTATAATACATAAGTACTTAAATTAAGTTATATATTAATTATTATAGTAATAAATAATATATGTTTTTTAGGCTTAAAACTTATTTTAAGGTTTTTCAAAGACATTGAACATTTAAATTATTTTTATATAATTTTTTATGTGTAGAAATTTTCTATTATTTTATGTAAGTAATTATAATCAATATTATTTAGTGCATAATTTTATGATTATGTTTTATATAGTCTTATATTAATAATATGTATCTCAATCTAATAGTAATACTTTTACAGTTTTTAAAACAAATCAATTTATAGTTTCAATATACTTAAGAAGTTAAGGGTCATATAATAATTTAACTACACATATAAGATTATTAATTTTTTATTTAAATAATTCATAAACCGTGTTTGGCACAAAAATCTATCTAGTTTACATTATTTATTTTGACTTTTCAAAAACACAAATATATGTATATGTATTTTTTACAAATGTCACTATTCTTGTGCAAACGATTTTTTTGACTTTTTAAAAACAAAAATATATAGTTGCTGTAGTAACAAGACTAAAAACCACAACTTCATGAATCATGCAAATAATTGAAATTGACTTGTCTATCAACTTATTAAATTTTACAATTCGCCCCTTACGTAATTAGCAAATTAAATACTACAAATAAAAATAGAAATTTCTTTGTATAGATTACATTTGCTTTTTATACAATTTTCAAAATATTATTCAAATTTCAATGTTTATAATTACGATTAATTAAAAATCACAAAATATAAATATTAAATATATATTGTGGGCTGTGGCACTTAACTCTAGGTGGGGTAGCAAAGGAGCTGCTTTAATGCTTTTGCGCCACAAAAGTGCTCAAATGCCAAGGGAGAAGGGACTCATCAATACTCTTGTGTTCTACTAAAATTAAATTTGTTGTACTTATTTTCTATTTTGATCTTTTCAGGAAATTTGCTATATTTTTTAGGTTATAATTCATAATTTTTATGTCCGATTTTAAGCAATATTTTTAAGTTATTTGTCAGTAATCATGTTTTATATTTAAAGTAATACATCCTTTATTCCATTATCCATACTATATTTAACTTTTTACACAATTTAATGTGTTATTTTGATCAGTTATACATTGAATTATGCACTTCTAAAAATTATTATTAGTTAATATCATGAAAGTATGCGATTAAACGATTCAAACAAGATCTCACTTGCCTATATTCTTTCTTATATATTAGCGCAATATATAAAATAAGCTTGAACAATAAATTATGTCAAAAGTTGTTATGTAGCGAGTATTTTAAATAGGAGGAAGTATAATGTTGCAATAATTTTATCCGAAATTATTTTCTCTTGAAATGAGAAAAATTTATCTTTTAATAAATAAATAAAAAATTATTTTAAAAGATATTATAAAAATAAATAGGACTTTCAATATCTTTTCTCCCTATGAGACATTTTTATCAATTTTTTTTTATTTTTTTAAGTAGCAAATGATAAAAGCAAAAAAGAATTGCAGTAGTAGTACTAAATGAACAACTATAGTGTATTCACCCCACCACCCAAAACCCATTACATAAATTCTCATTAAAGATTACTACAGCTAGTTTTTTTTCATCAAATATATTCTTTTTTACACCAAAATTTTGCTATCTTCCTATCTCACTCTTTAGTCTTACACAAACACAAACCCTTAAAATTTGTTCCATTTCTTACCCAAATGAAGACAACATCACCACTCAACATGTCTAAAGCCAACTTCCCTTGGTCATCTTCAAGGAAAGTCCAAAATGATGAAACATTAGATCAAACTACCCAACAAATAAAGGACACCCTTAAACCAAATCACCCACTTAGTGATGATAATGAGAATCCCAAGAGTTTAATGTCAAAGAGAAAGAAGAAACTACAAGCAATTACTATTTCAAGAATCAAATCAGTTCTTACAGCCCTAAACCTTAAGAAATCATCCTCAAATTTCCCAAATTTAGGGTCATGCCCTAAAATTGTAGGTACCCTATTTGGGTATAGAAAAGGGCATGTTCATTTTGTGTTCCAAAGAGAACATAACTCAATTCCAGTGTTCTTCATTGAACTTGCAACCCCAATTACTAATCTTGTTAAGGAAATGACTTCTGGGTTAGTAAGAATTGCATTGGAATGTGATAAAATAGAGCAAAATCATGATCAGAAATGTAAGAGGAAAAGATTGTTGGAAGAAAAAGTATGGAGGACTTATTGTAATGGGAAGAATTGTGGATTTGCTACAAAAAGAGAAATTGGGGATAATGAAGCTAAGATTTTGAAAGCTATTGAACCCATTTCAATGGGGGCTGGTGTTCTTCCTGGGTTTAATGGATCTGGGGCTGGAACAGAGGGTGAATTGATGTATATGAGGGCCCACTTTGAGAGGGTTGTTGGGTCTAGAGATTCTGAAGCTTTTTATATGGTGAATCCTGATTGTCATGGTGCTCATGAGCTTAGTATTTACTTGCTTAGAGTTTGAGTATATTCAATTTCCCCTCCAAAAAAAAAAGAAGTTAGTCCTATGTTAAATATTGTAAGTTGGAGTAGTGTTTTCTACTTCCTCCGTTGTGAAGTTAAGTGAGAAAATGTCAGTATTAATAGTAAATATAATGTTGCGGAATTAATATTTTTGTTAGGCTTAAGGTTTAAGAACATGTTAACTAGGTGGGGATTAGTACAAATGAGTTGACAAGGTGTTTTTTTTTTTTTTGAATATATTTGGAGTAAGGAAAATCTCATATAGGCCGAAGAGGAGGAGAAATTGATCTTTCTGCACGTGCCGGTTTAGCTTCTTGCAAGTTAATGTGGGTTTTGAGCGAATTGCGAATTTTAAAAGTGAAATAAGCGGTGAATTGTGTTATGCGAATCAGAACGATGGAAAGAAAAAATTTTCAATTACGGATCAAATGATAAATTTTTTTATATTTTGGGTAAAAAGGAAATTGGGGAAGTGGGTTTTTACTGTACTAGTATTTTGTTAGCTTTTTGGGGTGGAATGTAATGGTATACTGGAAAAAAAAAACAAGAAGAATTGGTCTATTATGGACATGATGGTCAAAATCAACTCAATGTAAGATCTTTCATGTGATGCAAATATCTTCTCTCTAATTGGTTTATTATGGCTATTTTTGGTATTGTTTTTTGGGTGTTGTCATCCAACTACAAAGTATGCAAAAATGCAAGTACAAGACTTCCAATTTTCTTAAGTGAAAATTATATTTCATTTAATTTTCACCGTTATTTTCTTTAATTGTCACCTTTCTTCAATCTACTGTGTATTAAAAAAAAACTTTTAATACTAGCGAGTCTATATGTCTTCCTCGTCAAGGATCTAACCCATAGTAGTACTTTCCTACCTTTGGTGAGGATACTATCTAATCATTTTCATGTAGATTACTAGGATGCACATCCAAATCCAAATAGTGTATAATAATTTTATCATGATTTCTTAGAGTTATTTATTGTATTGTAAGAATCCTCTTAATTGAAAATATTAGGTATTGAAGTAGTTGTGAATACAATACTCCTCCAATACCAAAAAGAAGTGAATTAAAAACATAAAAATAAAGTTAAAGAAGTGTGAATGATGACTATTGAGGTTTACTTTCAACACACCATGATTGAAAATTGCTTTAATGCTTGATCTTCATATGTTAATCATAGTGATAGAGTATATAAGATTATTATTCGAGGTCTACTATAATAATGATAGAGTATATAACATTATTTAGGGCTTTAGTTATAATGTCCTACAAGTGTCATCTATCTTCCCAAAAAATGTTATTTTTAGTTATACGCATCGAATATATATTAGTTAGCTGTGAAAGTTACATGGACAAAAATTGCAAACCAAATCAATCTATATCGAATAACAAATACACCAATGATTTGGATTGGAAATTTAATACACTGAAACATTTTGGTTTCGATTAAATTTAAGTCATCTAGACAGAAAATTGAATTTCTAAACTAATTAATTACTTTCATTTTATTACGTGTTTAATAAAAAAAAGTTTGAACTGAATTTGGAAATTTCAAAAGCGTTGAAAATTCATTTTGCGGATGGAAGTTTTTTTGTAAAATCATATTAAATTAAATTTGGCTATAATCCTTCTATTCCTTTTAATTTGCACCATATGATTCAAATATGTGAGATCTTATAGAGTCATATAATACAAATTTAAATAGGTAAGGTGTATGTGTTAGAATATATAACATATTCTAGAGTCTCAATCATCAACTTAAATTTTTAGTTGAGTTGGTTTCTTCAAAGTATGTATTTAATAAATTTAGTTAATGGCTCAATCTTAAGATGACAAGCTTATACTTTTAGATTTAACAAATAAATAAAAACGGGGTTAGATCCAAAGACATGAGAATCAATGTCCAATTTTGAAGTATGGTCCCGTAGAAAGCAAAACAATATAATTTTCCAATAATGGTGGATTTTGTACAATATACAAGTATACTTTATAAAAGAGTTGCACTTTATTTTCAAAAAGACTCATAATAAGGCAATATTTATTACTTCTATAACAATAATTATAATTTAATTGTATTGGTGATTACTTTAGACATTGGTATTTTAAATAAATTTTTTATATGTTCTTATAATCGAACTCGACCTTAATTCACTTTAAAAAGAGTTTAAATTACTTAAAATCAATCTGAATACAAGACTCACCAACCAAAAGCACATAATTCCAAATTAATTCGATAAACTGAATAAATACCTCTACTTTATACCAGCTCTCCAAAAACATAAAGCGTTAACATTACATTAAATTAATAAAATCAATTTAAAAGTATTCTTTAGGTAATACTCATTCCGTTCCAAATTACTACAACATTAGGAATATTGTAATATTTATTCATCTTTCTTATATGATTAATTTTTAATTTATGAGTTAAAACATAGTCAACTGAGATCTTGTCCGATTCGTATTAATACACAATATATTATCTAAAGTTGTTAAAATCGGGATTCTACTTAGAATCGTTTACAGAGGTAGAATCAAATCGGTAGAATCGAATCGTAGAATCGTACGATTCTACAAATAAACTTAAATATATTAAAATATATAGTATCTTATCATTATTATCCATTTAAATTTATGAATTAAAGTTTTTTTGACTTTATTTTTAAGAATATAAAGAAAACTTTTTAATAATTAGTTTAAATCTTCAAACCGCCTAAGAAATTTATTTTTTAATGTTTTCATGATGATACATTTGAAATTTATTCATATAAGTGAAAGAGATTAGTGAAAGATGGTACATAAGAAAAATTAATAATAATTAATTCTAAATTAGTAGAATAGGATCATTAAATCGTAGGATCGTAAAATCGTGTTATGATTCTACATCTAAAAATTTTATTCCAATTAGAATCATAAGACTCTACAACTTTAAGATTCTACCTACGATTCAAGTCGCTCACTTGTTTTTGGATCGTAAAATCGTAGAATCGTAGATTAGAATTGCGATTTTAACAACAATGTATCTATCAATAATTTTTTATTATATATAATTAGAGATATCATAAGTTGAATCAGTTCATTAGAATACGTGAAAAGTTAAACTTTATAAGGGAGTATTTTGAAATAGAGAAAATACACTAATGCTTGTAAGAATACCCTACTTTATACTAGCCCTCCAAAAACATAGTACTTTCTCCGTTCCTTAAATAAATTTTTATTTGCCATTTTATGGTATTTCATTTATTATTTTCATAAAAAATCTTTTTATTTTTTATATTATAAATTTTGGACAAAAATAACCTTATGTATCCTCGTTTTAATATTTTTATAATGCTTATGAACCCCACATATCTCCAACTAATTTTATTTTAGCATTTTTATATTCCTTATGATTTCCACATGTTTCCCATTAGCTTTAATATTTTTTATTAGTTGTGGTCATCATACTTTTCCTACTAACTTTCTTTTAATATTTTTTAATGTTTATGGTTCTCACTTTTATTTCATTAAATTTATTATTCAATTAAATAATGTATCCACCATCTAAAATATTTAATTTTTCTTAATTTTCGTAAATATGCCATATGGGAATTTCATTAGGAAACAAAGGGAGTCGTCAAATACTTCACCCGTTCTGAAATACTCAATACATAACGATTGTTGACACTATTTATAGTTCAAACTTACACTATATATTGCAGCTAATATGTAAGAAAAAATATAATCAAGTGTGATCTTAATTGAATCATTTTATCGCACAATTTTAGAATATTAACTTTTTATAACTTTTAAATATACATAATTCAATATATAAATTATTAAAATAACACACTAAATGTCGTAAAAAGATAAATATAAAATATATAGGTGATAAAGTGTAATCATGAAAGTTCACAAAAGCAAATAAGGAGTAGCAATTTAGGTAGCAGGAAGAAAGAAAGTGTCTCCTATCAAATCTTGATTAGTGTGGGGCTGCAGCCTGCAAGAATATTGTGCTTTCCCATTTTATCATTAATTTTGTCATTATCTCTAATCTGTCCACACACACTAATTTACTCTCTAAATACAAGTATTAGTAATTTAGTATACTCTTAAGCCTTTACTCATGTTAGTAATTACTACTAGTAATTGATTGAGAAGGACCAAAGACTTTTGTATAAATTTGATTTATACTCACTTTTCTATTTTCCTGCAAGATTGCTCTTTAGAAGGTGTCCCAAAAATTAATAAAAATGTAAAGGTTGTTATTTTAGTGGGATAATTTAAATGAGATAATGTTTTTAAATGGGCTAATCATATATTTTAACGTAGAAAACACAAATAAATAATAAGTTAGTAATGAGACATATTTAGTGAAATATATTAAAATAATACATATGACACTTAGGGAGCAAATTGAATACTAATCTATCTATAATCTATAACTATTACTAAAACAAAATACTACTGACATCATCACTGTTTAAAATTGCTTACGTGTCACAATCTCAACAAAAATTTTCCCTCTAACACTCAATGATGATATCATTGTTTTTATGACTACCTTTTTTTATCTGTGACTTTATTACTCACATCATTTATTGTATTAGAAATCATATAGAAGTATATTATTATAAAATCTTTTTTAATTTATTTACTAAATGAGTATTATTACTGTATTGGATATTTTGAGATAGTAAAAACATAATATACTTTTGTTAGGACTTTTTGTTATCTATACAATTGGTCACTTAAATGCAATGCTCTATTCTAATATGATTCAAGTTGTGACTATTTTTATGTAAGTGAAATATATTTTTCATGACAAAAAATTAATTTTTTTGTTTAAACTTTTATAAAATAATTTTACATATATTTTTTGCTAAATTTAGTTTTAAAATGTGTCATTAATAGTTGTAATACATTTATACAAATTAATGTAATTTATGTTGAAAAAATTGTACATGGCACGGGTACTATAAACGCATAGATGTCATGAAGAAAAGGATTAAATATATATGAACGAAAATAAGTTAGACTGTATAGTGCCATTTCAATTTGAAAAAAAATTCAAAAAGAAACTGACAAATATAGTAGATTTAGTGGAAATAAAGAACATGCTTTTACTATTAGCGAAAATTTTAAATTGAAAAACAATACTATGAATAAAGTAAACATATATGGAGATGTTTAATAAATGAATGATAGTTGTTAACTAATTGGTAGTAGAGGTGTTTATGGGTGGGTTTGGGCGGATAACGAACTAGATAGTACCTAAAAAATCCACCTGCGGATTCAAATATTTAAAAGTCCGCCTGCATTTGTGGGCATATTTTTTTGTCACTACCCGCCCATTTTTAAAGCGAGCGGGACTCGCGGATAGGCGGGTATTTATTATATAAAAATTAAAATATAATTTAAATAATAAAGTTAAGTTTTAATAACAATTAAAATATAATATATTGTCCAAAATACTCCAAATACATAAAAAGTCTCAAAATATTCAAATTACATGAATATAAAACATTATGTTGGATAATCCAACAAAAGCATTGCATCAGTGATTTATCTTACTACGGAGTACGAAGTCCAGACATATAGATCTCCAATCATAATAAATAAATAAAATTATTAAAGTGGGTACAAACTCTAATTACTAAAGTTAGGTATGTAGTAGACTAGTAGTACTAGACATTAGACTACTAGTTTCATAATCAATAGAATTAATTATTTAATAACTAATATACTAAACTTAGCGGGCAAGCGGGTATACTCGTGGGAATTTTTTTGGCGTCACTACCTGCTTATTTATCTTGGCGGGCGGGTATTACCCGTCCAAATTTAAATTTCTTTTGAAAAACATTGTCCAAGTCCGCCTGTTTTTCGAGCCGGGTGGGTTGAGCCTGGCGGGTAGCCCGCCCATAAACAGCTCTAATTGGTAGAGGCATTTGGTCGGCTAACTCTATTAACTAATTTGACCAACTAATTTTAAACATATAAGTGAAGCAGATTTTGAACATAATAACAAGCTTTTCAATAAGATAATTACCAAATACTACTATGGTAGTAGTTTGACTACTTAACTATCTATTTGTATTTTTTGGAAGGAATAGGAAAGGGGTGATTAGTAACACAACTATATTAAGTCTGATAGGAGATGTGTATATGTCACTCAAGGATCACTACTAAGGATTTAAGTTGATGTCTTAAGTGTTGGAACCAAATGAGAAAGTTAATGTAATGAATTACAATAATAAAGAAAAAAATCAAAACAAGAATTTAAGGTAGTTCACCAATTAATGGGCTACATTCACCATCTAGCCTGAGATTAATATTAATGTACTTAAAGGAAAAATACAAAACTTAAAAGGAATTACAATGGAGGTTATGTGTAGATAGAGAGGAGCTAATCAGGGAGAAAAACAAAAGCTAGAAGAATGTCTACGTATGTGACTTTGGTGCACTAATAACTAAGGGCATGGAGGAGTATATATGGGGAGAGCAATGTATCAAAGTGAGGCAACAACTAAAACAGGCAGCAGCTGGCAGCATAATACACACATAAACAACAGATGCTTAGCACACGACAATGGCTTGATCGAGCCGCTCGAGCGAGCGGGCGGCCAACATTTTGCTGGTCTATTCTTGCTTCTCCACATACCCCCATGGTCCCCTTTGGTCCCCATTACTCTTATACCTTAGTACTTGCTCTAAATGCCTTCCTTGGAGCCTAAGACATACATCGACCAAGCATACACACAACCAAGTTTTCACTACTATTACTACATTGTACTAATATACTAACTTGATTTTCAACAAACAATCACTATGTGGTACTTCATATATTCTCTTCTAGCTTAACACTTACATAAATGATTATTTTTTTAATCATTATTTTAATTACTAAATGAACCAAATTACCAATAATCATAAAAATATCAATCCTCAAAAACCAATGCTTCACCCTTGAAAAGAAACAATATTCTTGTTCCATTGCATATTGGACTGCTTTACTAGTCTGGAATTGAAACTTAAAGAACTTCTTCAACTTACATAAGTAATCTTTTCAATTATTGAACAAGAAAATTTAGGTTATTTCATTGATATATCGTCAAAATAACCATAGGAAAATGCAATCTTTATATCCAAGTGCTTCGAATCTACAAATATGAGTACCCTATTAGAAAATACGAACTCCCTCTGTTTTCTAATGTTCTTCTCGTTTGAAATAATATTCTACCTTAAGGAAAGAGAACTTTGATTAATATTTTTAAGAGATATTTTAAAGATAAAATATATCCATGTGAAATCTCATTAGATTCGTCTTAATGTATAATTTTTTATCATATATTTTTTATAATTTTTTATTATGCGTATTAAGAGATATAAAGACTCAAAATTTACTTTAAAAATTGTGCAAAAAGTAAACGAAAAAAAAGAGAGGAAGTACTTATTTTTTTACTCATACTCATAGATAAGCCTAAAATCATTTATCAATCACAAATAAAAAATCCTCTATTTGCATGCTTTTCGTCTTTTCTAGATCGAGCCACAAAATTGCTAACTCAAACTAACAAAACGTAATTTCTAGTCTTGTACAAATCATATCATATCATACATAAAACTACCAACTATGTAATTTACGTACAAATCGATACAATAGCATACAAAAATGTAATAATAAGAAAAATCAATTTTTGTCTTGGGTATCATAGATTATAAAAGTGTTGAATTCTCTATCCTAGAGGCATTTATATGAGAAGTTTTACTTATACCCATAAAAAAAACACGGCTAAAAAATCTTTTTGTCCGGGAACAACATGGAAAGGATATGATAGAATACAATATAGTGATCATACTTATATTAATATCATGTGATACCTTATTAACAATGCATGTTAGAATCCAAATTCATGATTTGAGGGCTTTGAGTTTTAACGTACACTATGACTTATGATTATGCAATTTGTCACTAGAAAGTCAAGAAACACAAAGCAAAAGAAGGGCGAGATAAATAATTCCTTTTATTTACTATAAATGTCTTATTTGATTTTTTTATGCTATTTATCAAAAATTTTTAATTTATATTTTTTTCATAAGTTATTATAAGTTAAAATATGAAGTAGTCAAGAGAAATCTTGTTTTATTCTTATCTATGTAATTATTAAAATCAAATTTTATTATAAATTATAATTAAACACAATTTGAGATATTTACGATGAATATGTGCATAGGCAAACGTGCAAAAATCAAATGAGATAATAATAATGAACAATAGGGAATAAGAAAAATTACCTAGAATAATCCAATCCATTCATGATTTTCCTACAATAATCCCACCTATTAATTAATCATGAATAATCTCAATTTTAAAGGGTATTTTCCTATAGTAAATTTGGTAACCGAATGACTTGCTATAACAAGTTTTATTTTTTAAAAAAGATAAATTAAAATAAAATATCAAAAAAAATGTTTAAAAAATTTATGATTTTTTATTATTCATAATTTTTTATGTAAATTTTTAATTTTTTTCTATGATTTTAAATTCATTTTCAGTTTACTTTTTTGGTGAATTACCTACTATAGCAAGTCATCCGGTTACCCAAGTTTACTCTAAGCAAATACCACTAAAATTAGGATTATTCATAATTAATCAACAAATAAAATTATTATAAAAAAGTTTATTCTAGTTAATTTTTCCTAGTGAATATTATTTTTGTTCTTTTATATATTATAGCCAATCCCTCTAAAATAATACTATTCAAATTAAAAAGCTTATACTCTATATTTAAGTTAAATGTTGTTATTTGAAAAAGGAAAGTATTAGGCTCCTCTGGTGGGTCTAATGTTTTGAAGAAAAGTAAAGCAAATGATAAACTGACACGGCAAACGAGGATTTGGGGGGTTCTGATTTCTGAATGGAGTAATGAATATCATCTGCTCATCATTCTTCCTACGTCAAAAGTTTGTTGCTGCCTCCCAATTTCATTTCTTAGGCTGCCCGCTGTTTCCTACAATTATATACTTCTTCGGCTTCAATCATACTTACATTCCAATAATAATTTTATTGTATAATAGCATAAAGCAGTTTGATTGTGAGCATAATATTTGTTTTTATTATGCATAATTAGAGATATTAAGAATTGAATAAGTGTATTAGATTGCGTGAAAAACTAAACGTTGCAAGTAAGTTAAAATGGAGGAAGTAAAAGTACTTTTACCATCAAGATTTTTTTTAATATAGTCCGATCCGAAGAAGTAACGTCAAGTATAAATTAGTGAAAATAAAAAATAAGTAAAAGTGATAAACGAATTATTTTTATAGAAAAGTGAAAGATATGTATGAATGAGAATTAAAAAAAATGTATATTATAGCTAAAAATGAAAACGAAGCGAATTCAATAAGATAGCAAAAAAAGAAAAATACTAATATTTTAGGACCACGAGAATATTTTGCCCAAATAATTGTTTTTAAGGGTCTTTTTGGAAAATGGCTATTAGTTGGATTAATTGGCTGTAATCAAAAATAAACATGGATCTTGGATTTTAAGGATTTAGATCCGACCCAACTCAACTCTAATTTAAGGATTTAAATCTTCTTATTTTTGAATCCTATGAAATCAGGACAAATATAAGTTTATAACCTTAAAGTCCGGGTCCATAGCCGAAGTGAAAAAGATGTCCACTCATACCATTTCATCTATGTGTTATTAAACTAAACCCCTATGTTAATAATAAACGGGTTTAGTCAATACAACTTTAACATATTTAGATTTAGATAATTGCATCAATTTCTAAAATCGTATTTCATGTTTAATGTTTTACTTTAGGATTGCTGAGATAATATCCACTAATACATACCTTTTTGATGTAAATATCCACATACTTTCTTCGTTCTGAAATACTTGTTACTGATGATGACATGTTCAGTGCAAAAATGTCACTATCAATAGCAAGCAGTGGCGAAACTTAAATAAAATTTAAGGGGGACGGAGATAATAAAAAAAATAAAATCAACTAAAATATAGCCAATCAATAAAACCAAAAATTATAATGTAAATTTTGAATCAAAGTAAAGCTCGACGTACTTTTAGCATTTTAAAATTATCTATAATGTCATTGACACTATATTTCTTTACTATTTGTCTCTAAATGTATATTATTGAACTCTCAGCAAGAAAATCATCGCCCATTTTGTTACCAAGTCTTTTTTTTTTACTATTTTCATATTTAATTTTTTTTGTATGAGTTTTCAGTGATTAAAGTATTCACTTATTCAAACTAATTACTTTCTCCTATTCATAGATAAAGGGACATTTGAATTTTGCACAAAAACCAAGTAGGGGTAGGGGGCCACTTAAAAGTGGGTGAAAAACTCTTTTTCCAGGCATTGATACGTATGTATTGTTGTGTTGTTGTAGTAAGGGTAAAAGGGTAAAAAAGAATTAAAAAAATAGAAATGGGACATAATCAATAAATTGACCCAATAAGAAAATGTCTCTAAATCAATGAATAGGAGGGAGTATTAAATAAAGATAAAAAATTCAAATAAAAATATAAAATAATCATTTATCCTTCAATTATGGATGATAAGCTTAATTTTTTATTTTGTCGATTTCTCTTAAATCGCTTGCTTCTTTATTGTATTTTTCAATTGTTAAATGATAATTTCATTTCTAATTTGATAATCTATAATTACTTATAAGATTTTTTTTAATTATTTTTTTCTTTTAATTATATTGCTTTTATTTTTTTTTGACTGAAATTATAAAAAATATAAAATGACGTATACTATAAATAAATTTGCCGAAAATCTCAGGGAGGCAAAGCCCCTACCCGCCCCAACAAAGTTTCGCCATTCGTAATAAGTATAATGAAACAGAGGAAGTATTATATACCATCAAAAAGCTAAACTACCATAATATTGCTAAATTGAATAAAAAATAAAACATATTGTCAGAACATGACATTATGTCAATTTTTTTTTGACAAGTGAATTTTTTTAACACTAATTACTACCTTTATTATTGATCATAATATTTTGATCAAGCAGCTAATTTACCTTGAGCTTTTCAAATGGAAGCAAAAAGATTTTAAAAATATTGGCAGAATATAATAATGAATGACCAAAATGTATACTATATATTTCTCTCTTCTAAATTACTTGCAACAGTAGAAATATTACATTATGTATTTGTTTTCTACAACTTGTGATTAGTTTTTAATTCTATAAATTAAAACATATAGTAGTTAAGTGGATCTTATTTAATTCGTTTCAACGCAAAAATTATTAATATCTATTTTTTAGAATTTTTTATTATACATAATTAAAAATATTAGAGATTTTATTAGTTTATTGAACAGCGAAAAAGTAAAACATTGTAAGTATTTTAAAACAGAGAAAATACAATTGTTTACTTTATTTTTAGTAAATAGTTAATTTTTTGAAGAGCATGTGCTACATAATTATTTTCCAACCACTAATGTCATTTCATTTCTTAAGCCTATTTTAGAATAAAGCTGCTATTTGAATATTTTCACTTTTTTATTACATTATATCATATGCTATGCTATAATTGTATGCTATGATATGATAAAATTTTTCTATTTGTCAAGTCTCATTAGACGCTTAATGTTAAATTGACGACCTATCTCACCCGCTTAATGTTAAATTGACGACCTATCTCACCCGCTTAATGTTAAATTGACGACCTATCTCACCCGCTTAATGTTAAATTGACGACCTATTTCACCCTAAGAAGGTCTCATACAGGTGTTATTCATTCTTTTATATTTTTAGGTTGAATGAAAAAGGCTTATTTAAGTTATTTTTAATGACATTATTACCATATAATCATGCAGTCATTATTTTGTTATAAGCTATTAATATCGATTATTACAATTTATTGGAATACTATCTTTATTTCATGATATCAGTAATTATTGCATATTTCTTTAAAATTAATTTATATTTATATCTATTTAATTTCCCTACTAATATTAGTATACTTGGTTGTGAAAAAATCAGACGTAATTGTAGCATTATTTCTAATATAAGGTTTCTTTAGTATTTTAAGGTTTTATATTATTTTATAATTTGCAAACCAATTATACTTATACTAAATGAAAATTGTAAATTGTGCAACCAAAATGAATTTATGAAAACAATCCATAACTATTATGTAACTTTTAAAAATATACTTTCTCCATTTCAAAATACTTCTAACGTTTGACTTTTTACGTATGGACTATTTAAACTTCAATATCTCTAATTTTGTATAATAAAGAAATAATTAAAATTTGATATTAATAATCTCTAGAAGAGTTAAGCAATATCCCACTTGACTATGTTAAAAATTAATCACAAATTAAAAGTGATAAATAAATAGTGCATTAGCTTGTAACGTTGCAAGTAATTTAGAACGATAGAAGTATCTTATTAAAAAGAATTCAAAATATACCGCTTCATCAACCAAGTGGTATCTTGATTTTGATAATGTTTTATTTTTAATCTATAAGTTAAAAACATAGTTAAGTAAGATATTATTTGATTCGTCTTATTATAAATTTTATAAATATCAACTTTTTAAAATTTTTTACTTAAGCACAATTAAAGATATTTAAGATTGAAAACATACATTAACACATGTGTCATAGTGTTGAACGTTGTAAGAAGATTCTTGGCTATCCACCTACATTCAAACCTAATACATGGAGAAGACCTACTGGCTCAGCTCATGTTGCACATGGTGATTCTGATCCTGACATTGATGCTCTTGTAACTACCAAACTCACCACCGGTCAATACAAACATCTCTTGACTTTTCTTCAGAAAGAAGCCTCATGTTCCTCTGACCCTCCTACTACCAATGCCCTTTTTGCAAGTACATCTTGTTTTGTTGCTCACAATACATCTTCTTGGATTCTTAATAGTGGTGCTTCAGACCACATCACCTATGATCTCACTCTTTTTCATTCCTATACACCTATTCGTGCTCAAGATCATGTCATTACTATACCAGATGGGAGAAAGGTTCATGTTCAATGCATTGGCACAGTGTGCCTTAGTAATGGTGTTCACTTGAGAGCATGGAAGCCTTGTTGGTTATTTACATTTTTTTCTTGGCATGGAAGCCAGTTATAGTGATAAAGGCATCATTCTCACCCAAGAGAAATTTACTAAAGAATTGCTCGATGATAGTGGTTTCACTGATATTAAACCAGTGCTCACTCCTTTGCCATCTCAACTCAAGCTTTCTGCTCTTCAAGGAGTTCCTTTACCTGACCTCACAGTGTACAGAAGTCTTGTTGGCAAGCTCAACTTCCTTACACATACTAGGCCTGATTTGTCTTACTCTGTGCAAACCCTCAGCTAGTTCATGCAGAGGCCTACTAATCATCATTTGGCTGCTCTCAAATATACTCTTTCTTATGTGACTACTACTGCTGGCCAAGGCATTGTCCTCTAGGGTTCTAATAACCTCAATCTTCAGGCTTTTTCTGACTTAGATTGGGCTTCTTGTGTGGACACCAGGGAGTCTATTACTGGCTATCTTACTATGTTGGGTAATTCACCTATTAGCTGGAAGTCCAAAAAGCAATCAACTATTTCTCGTGCCAGTTAAGAGGCTGAGTACAAGGCTATGGCCTCTGCCTCTGCTGAAATGACCTGGCTTATCAGGCTCCTTCATGATTTTGGTCTCACTGATCTTCAACCTGTGACACTATTTTGTGATAATCAGTCAGCAATCCACATTGCTAAAAACCCCATTTTCCATGAACGCACGAAACATATAGAGATCTATTGCCATTTTACTAGGGAAGGGGCTCATCCAGCTGTCTTATCTCCCTACTCATCAACAATTGGCTGACATTTTCACTAAAGCCCTTCCTTCATCAAAGTTTCAAGATTTTCTCTCCAAACTAGGTGTCTCTCCTATACCACCTAGTTTGCGGGGGGTGTTAATAAGCACATCAATACTCCATGTTAGCAATCCGTGTGTAATCAACCCATGTACACCAATATGAAGCACAAAGTTAGTTAGGCATGTAACTAATTCATAACAAAATGTTGTTAGCTTTGATTTCCTTGTATATATAATCTCCTTTTCTGTGAGTTTGCAAAGATTCAACGCATTTACAACTTTCTGAGTCAAGCCAACTGGAAACCCGATGATGGTTCTGATAGTAGAATTTGGGTACCAACAGGAACCGATGATGGTTTGTGGATACCCCCCGGGGAATGTGTTCTGTATGATGACGACAATCTTTTCAGCTCAAGGTTGCACGTTTTATATCAGATAAACTACAGATCCAAATTGCTTGTTTTTTTCTCAAAAGCATTTGATGTTCAAAGCAGGCCGTCAACTGATGATTATTGCAGGCTTCGGAAGGATTGGCAAAATTCTAGGCGTGTGATATCAGTTTGTGAGTGCTGTGCCTTTTGGAGCCATATAATTACTTTCTGGAGCGAGTACACTGAGAAAATAGTTTCCGAAAGTGTGACTGAAATTCCTGCAGATTCCAATGGCTCAAAGAATCTTTTACTGCTAAGCAAACTGGAAATTTTCATCCCCGATGATCTTTTATTGGCTGATCTTTTCGAAAAGTCCTCTCCGTACTCTTTGTTTGCTTGGTTTCCTACGGAAAATCTGCATTCAATTCCTGTAGCTAAGCCTCTTGATATATATTCAAAGATCGGGGTCAGGAAAATTTCTAATTCTGTTAGGATCTATCTGCCCTGAACTATGGAGAACTGATACAGGCAGATTTGAAAGATGCTTATATTGTGAAATGGCTAATCATGATCATTTTAGGATTTTTAACCGACCCGTCACTGAATATAGATGTAAAGCAAAGGCGTGACACTGTTAATATGCTCCTTAAATTGAGAGTGTTTGAGACTCGAGATCCTGTCAGAATTACCTACAGTTTGAAGATGAAGTCAAGCAACATCACAGCTAGCACGACACAAATGGTGCGTTGGGAAAAAGAAGAATCGGAGTTCTTTATCCAGAAACTGGACACGCGGGTTTAGAAGTGTGATAGAATATGCAACAAAGTTTTCCGAGGTGGTGTCTCAAGGATTGCTTGGGGACATGGATAGTCATGCATACAGACTTTCTGAGCTCATTATGTACGGATTCTTGATGGATTTTGATGAGGATGGGGTTTCTTATTTTATGAAATCGAAGAATTTGCAGATCGTTCCAGAGGATGAGAAGTTTTGAACCTCTGACTCCCAAGGTAATGCATCTAAATTTTTTTATCTCAAAATTTATTTGTTGGGTATGTTGTATGTATGATGGTACAAGCTCTCATACACGGACAGGATATGCTTGAAACAGTAGGGGCAGAAGTCACTTATGTGGAGGAAAATTTACGATGAGTGGAAGAACACAAGAAAGGGAATGAGTCTTTCCTCTTTTTGTGGATTCTTTCGTATTAGTTGCGACTTGCGAGTACTTCCGACCCTCAAAACCACGCTTAAGCGGGAGCCACTTGGCAACAGGGTTATAACATGTTGTGTGTGTCCTGTTATATATTGGCCAACAGCATACTTAAAACTAAAACTTCTCTGAAGGAACAGTCATGAGAGATCTCAAGCCGATGCAGAAGTATAAAAATGATTAATCCTTTCAAAATTTGTTCTTACTGCAGCGTTCTGGTATTGCTCCTCATTTTGGTATTGCGCATATTGGTTGCTCCTCCGACTAGTTTTGGTATTCATCATTTTGGTTGATCCTCCAACTCGTATTGGTATTGCTCATTTTGGTTGCTCTTTTGACTCGTTTTGGTATTGCTTTTCTTGGTTGCTCTTTCAACTCGTTTTGGTTGCTCCTCCGACTTGGTTTGGCATTGCTCCTCCATAATTTTGTAAACAACAAACTACTGCTTCAGCGAGTATCGAAAGCTCCCAAATTAAACTGTGAATTGAACTTTTGAAGCCTTATACAAATTGATATCTCAGGGAATGGAGGAGTTGTAATTGACATGCCTTTTTGCAAAAGGTTCCTGGAACATCTATCTGATTTTTGTACAAATATATTGATTCTATATGTTTTAATCTTAGCATTATTAACTTAGTTAAGTACTCTTTCTTAAAAAAAACCCTAAAGCCTTTTTATAACGTGAAACAATTTCATTTTAATTCTTCCTTCCTAATGAAATCTGACATAGACTAAAACGTGGACAAATTAACTAATAAATATAAAAAATTCAAAACTATATTAGAATAAACAAATAATGAAATAAAATTGGAAAAATTAACATTAACTCTAAAATGAAAATTTGAAATAAGTAAGAAAAAAATATAAAAAATTTACACAATAGCCAACTTTGCAAAATAATTTTCAAGATAAATAATTTTTTTTCCAAAGCTGTGGTTTGGGGTTGTTTGCTGTTACTAACAGCGAACTGATGCGAACTAAAAACAGGATCCTTCTTTTTTGACCTTGTTTGACCAGATTTTAGCTTTGTTCGCTGTTACTAACAACAAACAAACTATTTGCCTTTTTTTGAACCCTCTGCATTGCTGTTACTAAGTGCGAACATGCTAAACCTCTGATCTAGGAAAAAACTGTTTAATTTGAGAAATAGTTTCAAACATTGGCTATAATGTGAATTTTTTATACTTTTTTACTTATTTGTTTCAAATTTTTCACTCTAAAATTTGCTATAATATTAACTCTAAAGTTTGCTATTGTAGTTATGATGCAGCCTTACTTATGACTAAAGGGTTATCTTTTGAATTAAAAAAAAAGGTTGTTTTATAATGCGAAAAATTTAACACTAGACATGATAAATTTTCATTATAAAATTAGTATACATGATTGATAAATTATATGATCTATTTACCTTGAAAAAAAAAAGATAATGTAGGAAGCATCCATCTAGCCTCTAGGGTTTGGTTGATACAAACAGATGCACAAAATTTTGTATACAGTGTATACTCTTATTGTGAATATATCAACATAATTATAGATAGCATTCACTTGTAAGTTGGAAGTCTTGAAGCGAACTTTTGTATAATATAGTTTACAGAAAAGATGGAGCTTTCATCGACATGTTTATATTCTCATATATAACGGGTTCACAATCAAAATTTCCAAACTGTAAATTGAAAATTGTACTTGTTCAAGTAAATCGTTTTCAGTTATTCAAAAAAAAAAGTAAATTAATTTCGTAAGTTTATTTTTATATCACATTTCCTAAATGAAAAGAATTAAACACAAGTTAACGATTCTGAGAAATTCAAAGCTTGATGTTCATGAGCAATGTCGAAAGGAGCAACACACCATTCACAATAATTTACACAGACAAAGGAATGCTTTTCTGGTTGATGGAATTGTGAGATGTTATCTCCCAAGAATCAACCTCTTGTTCTTCTTCAAGTAGAATGAAGGGTAAAGAAATCTCCTGGATCATCAACTCACCACAAAACGGGCATTCACTAGCAATTGCATCATCCAATTGAGCACGGACCTGTCGATGTCATTAGTCACATGTCAGATGAACAAGACCTTAATAGGCTGAAGCCATACAAATCTCAACCTGGATAAATGAATTTGGATGATGCATAATTCTTCGCTAAATATGCAGGAAAGCAAAAAAGTCAAAGCCACTTTCAAAGTCAAGAACGAGAAAATAAATCGACCAGTTCAAAAGTTGATTACAATAATAAAACTCATCATCTGAACGTCTTCGATTTGTTGATCCTAATTAACCACCAAACAGTGTAAATGCTCATTTACACAATCCTTGTGAACAGTAAGGATGGAAAGAAAATCACAACAGGGCTCAAGATTGTGGTGGGGTGGTTGGGTGGGAATGATTAGAAAACTATTACAAGTTATAACTACTTGCAAAAATATCAAATATAAGATAAGATTAAATAGTAACAGTATGCCACAGTATGCCATTACACACATTAGAAAATTGGCAGGGACAATTAAATTGTGTGGATAAGATTAAAAAGTAAGAGAAAATAAAAGATTTCTAGATGAGATTTAAAGAAGGTGGTAGGACCGTTACCCATATAAAATTGTAGCAAAGTTAAAGGAACGGATTGTAATCTCTTCAAAGCAGAGTACTGCCTACTCGTATTGTCTATATGGTTATCTCGTCTAACAATCAGTGCAGGTAAAACTATAGCTTTGATTACTCAATATGACTACTACTTGCAAAATATCCAACGTAAGATGCTATTGCCTATTGTTATTTTACCTGGATACCATACAAGTGTAAGTGGGTCAAACGCATGATTCAACATTTTCGAGTTGAATCCTTAAAAATTGTATATTGCTCTATAGTTACATCTAAAGATTTTACAAATATTAAAAAAAAATCCTTGACCATTTATCTCAACGCTAACTTGCTAAAATCGAAAATGGATCAACCCAAAAACAACCCTCTCGCCCGTTTTTACAAGTCTAAGGGAGAGCTTATTGACAAGTAGAATACTACAATTTATATCATCCCAATCTGGACCATGGGGTGTAAATAAAGAGTAATAATACACTCTAAAATGAGCCAAACCCCTGGTGTATCAATTAAATTGGAATGGAGAAAATAAAATGATTAATAATAACACCTAGATAGCTTTTGAATTCTTATTCACTAGCAAGCAGCAAAATCTACACATGTATGGTTCCCAAATACTGCATAGACAGGTTAGATGAATTCAGCATACATTTCATAACAGATGTTCAATGCTTCTACCCAACAACAGTGAACTATATGCAGGGTATAAGAATATAAGCGTGTCTAATTACAAAAAATTGCAGATTTAAAGGGAAGAAAGCAAACCTTATCGACTTGATTTAAACTAGTAACAGGTTCAGGAACAGTTACGCTACTGTCTGAACCTCTTCTCGTTTCACCAGTCACCAAAGTCAGCTGCTTTTGAAGATCAAGTATATGCTCAGCCTGCAAGTTTTGTGGGCAGTTAAAAAATCACAAATAATAACTGAAAGTTCAAAAAACAACCCCCATCCCAATAAAAGCTCTATTTTTGATACATTTGTCCCTCAAATGCTTGTTCATCATATCCCAATGGATTGAGGAGTTAAAATAGTTCAACAAATTAAGGTAAGAGATCAAATCAGCGCAAAACATTACACAAACAGTGTCAAGCCAGAACAGATTTGTAAACTAGTCTGAAATGGGCAATTGTGTGGCCTTAATGCACTATTCCTTCAGGGAAGCTAGGTTTGAGTTTCACATTTGCAAACAAGATTTACAAAAGCCAATTATAACAGTATTGCAAGCATCCAGATTCCAGAATGAAGCTTTACATAAAAAGGACAGCCCAAAATATCGAACAACTCAATTATCTTTTGCAAAATTGCCCGAGTAACCCTACAGAATTTTTGCACAGGTTCTACTTTTTTTTTTTGTCAAAATTTTCAGCCAAGTAGTCAAATACGAAAAAAGTAAAACCTTATACCAAAAACATTAAAGAAAATAGGCCATTGGCTTATCCCTTCTAGGTAACAGATCAATCTCCAAATAGAATACTGATTATACGATCTGCTTTCCTCTTTAGTTCTGGATCAATATATATCATCAAATGTCACCCTTGTCAAGTCTACAAGGATAAATCACTGTACACATCCTCTCACCCATAAAACTTTTGATAAAAGGAAGAAGTATAATTTTTATGTAAAGAACTCCCAAGAAAATAGGAGCATGCCACATCTTTTCTTGTTAGAGGCGAAGCCACATAATTGTGTATGGGGTCATTATATATATATATATATATATATATATATATATATATATATATATATATATATAAAGAAAGAAGTTAAAGTGAGAACCATTCTTATATGAGAACACTAAGAACCAATCTGGATGACAAAAAAGTGTTACTCTTGTACTAAAAAGGTGTTACTTTTAGGCAAAAAAGTGTTACTTTTTTTGGAATAAAAAATGATACTTTTAGGCAAATAAGTGTTACTTTAAGAAAAAAATTTCTGAAAAAACTCACAAAGTTGTGTTACTTTTTACATAAAAAGGTGTTACTTTTCGAAAAAAAAACATGCTACCTGTATTTATATTTTTTTTTCTGAAAGTAACACTTTTTTGCTAAAAAGTACCAAATTGTTTTTAAAAAACAGAAGTAATATTTTTTTTGTGTAAAAGTAACACCTTTTATGTGAAAAAGTAACACATTTTTATCGGAAATATTGGTTCTCACGGTTCTCATATAAACTTGGTTCTTATTGGAACTTGACTCTCTCTCTCTCTCTCTCTCTCTCTATATATATATATATATATATATATATATATATATATATATATATATATATATATATATATATATATATCATCATACCCAATATATCCCGATCATAGAAAACTATGGTTAGGGTCTGGGGAGGTAAGAAAGACGACAGCTCATACCCAAAAAGGAGAGTGCGGTGAAAACCAATTAAAATGGTAAAAACTAAAAACAAGTCTACATAAAAGTTTAAATAGTGTACATATTTCGGTGGCAATTTAGTAAACAATTGGACATTTGCTAAAAGGTGCACATACATGATTAAAAGGTGTAAGTATTCGGATGGTAGTTTACATGAATTTTTTTCCTTGACAAAAATATGTACACCCTATAAGATAGTATTTACGCCTTTTGCCACAATAAGTATATCTCAGTTTGGTTTTCAGTTTTCACCACTTTAGTGGTTTTCACTTGATCCTGCTCCTATATATATATATATATATATATATATATATATATAGGGTCAAATTCCAGTGAGAACCAAACTTATATGAGAACCGTGAGAACCAATCTACATGATAAAAAACTGTTACTTTTTTATAGAATATGTTTTACTTTTGAGTGAAAAAATGTTACTTTTTTTTAAAAAAAAAGTTGAAACTTTTTGGCAAAAAAGTGTTACTATCAGAAAAATTTTCAAAAATCAAATTATACAAAGTAACACGTTTTTTCCGAAAATTAACACTTTTTTATGTAAAAAGTAACACCTTTTTGTGAGTTTTGTTCAAAATTTTTGTTTGAAAGTAACATTTATCATCTTTAACACAAAAACTAACACTTTTTTTTACCTAAAAATAAAACCTTTGTAATAGAAAAGTAACATTTTTTTGTCAGATAGATTGGTTCTCACGGTTCTTATATAAGGATGGTTCTTACTAGAACTTCTTCTCTCTCTCTATATATATATAGGATCTAATAGGAAGGGGTTTGAAAGTAAGAAGAATAGGAAGGAATTTTATCCGTTAGATCTTAGATCAATGGTCCATCTTGCACGCGGTTTAGAACAGAAAATAAATTGTGATGTTTTCTTAATTAATATGTGATACTTTTTGTATAAACATGTGTCACTTGAAATTATAATGTTTTCTAAATTAATATGTGATGCTTTCTTCATAAACATGTGTTACTAGATCTTCTGTTAAGACAACTTTTTTTAAACTGCTAGATCTTAATCAATCAACGGTAGCTACTCCTTTCTATTTTGACACCCCTTTTTATTAGATCTCCACCCTATATATATATATATATATATATAAACAACACTATTGGATTATACGCACTATAGATAACTACAAATGTACTTAAAATTGAAAGTAGTAAATGCTATAGTGATTATTCTCAATCAATTTGAATGATTATAAATGTCAATAGGCTATGAAATTTTTTTATATCGAACAGCTAATAGTTTGTGAGCAAAAATAAATTAATTTTTTTCTTAAATAACTATATAGGCACAAATTTTAAAGTTCACAGTGAATAACTTTTTTGACTACATGTTAAGACTGAGAAAAGGGGATTGCTAGGCGAGGGGGCAACGAGAATCGAACCTAAAACCTTACCTAGGAAAAGTGGTATATGCTCCAACTGAGACAAGACTTAGTTCTCTTAATCAAACAACAAATATTTGACACTTCTAAGCTTTATATATTCATCCTTTTTAATTATGGTTATTGGACATGGTGTATATTACTAATTGCAAAACTTTCGGTTACATGATAATGAATTTACTAATGACTTTGATTTTGAGTGTTTGAACCCACTTAATATAATGTCTGGATCCGCTAGTGTTTCTTGTCCTTACAAGACAACTATTGGCTTCTCCTAAAGCTTTCATCCAGCTAAATAGTGTATAGGTCTCACCATATACAATGGTCAAATCAGTAAGATCAGCTGCATAATATCCGTAAATACAAATATGATCACAAAGCATAGGTAACGACACTTACTTGTTCTGGATTAGTACACCGTGTAATATGGGCAATCAGACATTGTGCATGAAAAGCATGACCACATGGGAAAACATAGAAAGGAGCCATAGGCCCAACAGATGCATAACCCCTTGAGATCCCAGCATCTGCAGCTAAATTTAAGATTCGTCTTCGGCAAACCTAAAACCATCGAAAAAAGATAACTCAGCCTAAACATTAAACTTGACATATGATGTCAGGAATGACTGAAATTGTCAAAGGTCACATAACTTATAAATTTTATTAAGTTTCTTGTAGAAAATACAAGGACAGGTCAAGCATCAAGTTATCAAATCACCCTTGACCCAACGAAAGCTAAGTATTCATGGTTCCATGGGATATTTAATTGAGCAGAAAACTCTTAGTCAACAAAGCTGAAAGGAGAAGCAAAGTTCCAGAACAATAATACAAACAAAAAATATATCACATGTAATGAAAGAATTTACCCCACAATCTTCATCACGCTCAATGATTGCATATCTCTGAGCAAGAGCACCGATATCATTCCTTATGTTATCTGCTCCACGAGTTGCATCATTCATCTCCTCTTTTAGAAGTTCAATTTGCTTGTTGTAATCCTCAAGTGATGAGCAAATTGCCTCCTGCAAAGCAGCAGAATGAATGATAATTTAGCAAGAGAAACTCATCAATGAAAAAAAAAAGTTCTAATAAGCTTGCATACCCTGAAATCATCAATTAAAGCAAAGTCTGGAAAGAATGGTAAAATATCCTCGATTTTCAACAGGCCATCTGTTTCCTTCAAGAAAGCAATTGCCCTCCGTATATTCTCCCTCTTAGTTCCCTTTTCTTGCTCAACAACATGCTTCGCAATCATGAGCCAAAGTTTCTTTCGCAATTCTTCATCATCTTCAACCTTGTCAGCTTCAGCCATTGCAAGCTCTGGGTCAACCTTAAATCCAATATAAGATCAGAATCAATAAAACTAAAAGCATCCAAGATTATCATTATTCTTGGGTGCTTCACAGCAACTAAACCAACCAAATTTTAAATTTAAAATTCCATATGCTCCTACTTTTGACCAAATTATAAAATAACAATTTGGATTAAATATGAGATTTACCAAACAATGCCAAAGTTGCAAACTTGTAATCCCAAAAATAGGGTCGACTACATTAAACAAAAAAAAATCAATGTGAGAAATCGTGGCTAATGTATATTATACTTTAATCAGCTGTATCACATACTAATGTACAACAAAAAAAAATCATTTCCAATTATCTACATATATTCTCTTTCAACATTTATTCATTTACATTCAGATGCTCCTCCAAATTCTAATGCTTCATGTCATTCTACAATATCCAATACATCTTCCGTCTAGTTCTTCCTCTTCAAAACTCCACAAAATTTCAATATTCAACTTTTCTATCATGTGAACTTTTAGGTCTTTTTTGCATGTGGTCAAACCAACATAAACAGTTCCCTCAATTTGTTTTCAATAGACGTGTATCAATAGCGAAGCCACCAAGCGCTGAGAGAGGTCTGTCCCCTGGTCCAAATATGCGGCTTATTGTATTTTTAATCCGCCTCCCCCCACTAATTATATACGTGTTGATTGAAGAATAAGTAGAAAGATGATAAGAGAATGAAAGTAGCATAGACAAGGAGTCAAGCACAGCACCATGCACACAGAGATATTAGAATTTTAGAAGAGGCTGATTACAAATACAGGTCAACAGTATACAAGTTGAAAGCTGAGTGTAACCAGTACAAGTAGAAAGACAAGAAACAGTAAACAGGCTCAAAACAAATATAAACATTACCTGTAAAGCCAGAGCAACAGCTTCTTCATGCATAGACATCATACTGTAAATGTGAACACAGGCCCGCATCCTTTTCTGCTTAAGGCAAAGACGTAATGCATATTTAGGGTCATAAAAGAATTCCGGGCCATTTTCCTTTCCTTTGTTAAACTTGGATTGCAGAAAACGCAGGAGAGCACCATCATCCTCCTGGACAAGGTCAAAACTCATATCAGCGCTATGACGTAAACAAAAAGTCTTAGAACAACCAAAACTTTTGAAGTATAATTATAAACAATAACAGTAACTAATCACCAATAACCTATGGCAATTGGCAAGTTATCAAAATCTTATGCAAGTTTTCTTCAATGATATCATGCACGTGGGCAGAAACAACAGCTGCACAGTTTATATTAGCAGTTTAGCACTCAAGTTAAAGACGTCAAACTCCAATGTATACATTAGCAAGGTTGTGCGCCCCATTTCTTCTTCTAGTTTCAATGACTAGTGACTAATGAGTTAGGACTAACAAGAGAATGTACTATAGCTGAGTCATACACCACATGATTTTCTCTAAACCATAAAAATTTGGTACTCTGTATACTAATTGAGTTTTCAAGTTCTCTTATATCCATTAGAAACATCACAACATAAATATACAGTAGATTTGTGTGTCCAACTAACCAATGAAATTCTTCAAATCAAATGACAATCTGATAAGTGCTAGTGTTTACCAAAAATATACTCTAATCTGATCATCAAGAAATTGGCTAACGACTAAAACATGTCAGCATGGAACTATAAGCCATAAGATATTCCTTTGTGCCCTATTTACCAAAAACCGGAAACTTATACCCAATTGGAAACTTTGTACCCAAAACTCTAGATTAACGTTTTGGAGACTTTGTTCCCTAAACTCGAGACTAAAGTTCTAATGAAAAAATGTTTCAATATACAACTGATTATAATTTTATATTATAAAGGACCCCATCATATGAACCCTTCATTCTAACTATATTATTCATGATCATTTGCAGTAAAAACTAATTAATAACCATATCGTATTTCCTTCTCTCCATAATCATGAGCAACGAAACGAAGAAGAAACTCTGTAAAACTTATATTTAACTGATCATTCTAAAACTCAGAAATGCATACAAACCTGTTTAGCATACAAAGAAAGCAACAAGTTATGAACCCCAGGGTCCTCGTTATTCAAATTATGAACACAGTGCTCCAAGTATCTGATCACTTGATGAGTCTCATTCCTGCACAAATTAGCATGAACACAAATTAATACAATATTATACATGATCTTTGTTCAAAAATCAAATCCAATATACATATGACTAGCTTTAACACAGAAGCTTGTCAGAACTATGTCATGCCAGCAATGAGGAAAATCCAGCTCATTACCTATAAAAAGTGTGGTAAGAGCAGAAATAATAAGAAAGGAAACGGACAGCTGTTAGTAGCTGTTATAGGTCTTAACTGAAATAACAGAATTCTGTTGGGAATAAATGTTAGTTACTGAATTCTGTTAGGAATAAATGTTAGTTACTGAAACAGCTACAAATCTTTCTGGTTACCATTATGCCATTGGGCCAAAGTATACATACCCATGATGTAATATTTTAGGGTTGTTGTTGAAGTAATAAAACTCTGTTGGAGTCTTGCAGCAGTCGAAGTACGCCCTACCTAGTTGATCTCTTATTTTCTGTCCATCTTACTTTCTCTCAGAATACCCACTGGGTACAGGTCTCGGAGGCAGTCTATCTCAAACTATTGTCTGGAAAAAACTCCTTTTGCTGATTTTTGAACAATGAAAAACCAACAATAACATGTGATAATCTTAGTGCCAAGTGGCCTGTGCCTAGGAGTTTGAGGGTCGGATGTACGTCTTATCCATGTAATAACAAAGGGGTAGTTTCCAATACACTAAAACTTGAAATACTCGATAAAATATCATGAGAATTCAGCCTTTTCTACATAACACACTAAAAATGGAATATAAGGATACTCAAGAGTAGAAAATAAACTTTACTTTGCATGTGGTTCACTTGAATAACGCATCATTGCAGGAATCAACTTCCTTGGATTAAGATCTTTCCTTATCATCCATGATTCAACAGTTTCATAAGCATCAAGCATAATAAGGTCCGGAGCAAATTTGTACTGCAAAATATCACCAAAAACCTTTAGAAATAGGTAAGCAGGCTGTCGAATACTCGAATACAATGCAAAGTAGCCAAAGAAGTAGAATAACGACCTCCATTTGACCAAGTTCCTTTTTCTCGGTCATAAAACGATCTCAACATTCCCTTTCTAGACCTTTCTCTCTTTCTCTCTCCTATAGGTTTCTTATCAAAAGTGTGTCATTTCTCTAAGTAAAATACATTGTGAAATGGAGTATGCTTCCTGACTCTACGCCGAAATTTTTTTAATTAAATTATGATTGAAGATATAAATAACATCCACACAGAAGAATGTTGAGGCACAAATCGTTTGGCACATACCTGCAGATGTGAGGAAACACCAGGCTTTTCAAGAACTTCCAAGGCTTTCTTTGCTTCTCCTTGCTAGAAATGAAGTAACCAAAAAGGATAAATAGTCAGTACAAGAAATGGATGTGGCTACGAGCCCAAGTATCCGGTAGTATTTTAATGAGAAATCCTTGACGTTGACCTATAATGAAGTGTCCAAGTATCATTCACGCATTCAAGTATCAAGAATTGGACACACATGCACGAGGTAAATAAAGAGTCCATGATACTTTTAAAAAGACAATATAGTTTTAACTTATAAGAAATCCACCTGAATATAATGGTGAATTACAATCTCATACTCGCCCTTCAAACTAGCAAAGAACACCAATTCGTCCGCCCTACCATAGCTGAAGAAAAAATTTAGGGTTAATCATGGAGCACATAGCAGGAAGGAAGAATAAATCATTTGAATATTGGAGTTTGCACCAATAAAAAAGAAAAGATCATGTCTTTCAGCAAGAAAATGGTTATCAACTAAACACTGTTCAGTCAAATATCAGCAAACGTGAGTTTTAAAAATAATCAAAGATTCACTGTGTTTCAAGGAAATTTAGCCACAAGAATTTTATAAATGAAGCTTCCAAACAAGGCCTTTTCTCATCTAAGGTGCTCACAAGATAGGAACTAGCTAAGCCATTCAGAGAGCAGTCTTCTATCACTCCTTAAACAGATGCCAAATAATTTCCTCACATCACATATTAGAATACAGATTCTTCAGACTTCTGACTTCTGAGTAGCTGATCCAGTAAATCAAATAAAAAAAGGAGTGCATAACAGCAACAAGAATTATGCCAAAGCCTAGTCCCTACAATATGGGACAAGCACACTTTATTTGAAGATGAAATTTATCAACATTCTTGTACTTCCATTTACACTAGAGTTCCCTACTTCTAAATTCAGTCTTTGGACAAGAAATTTTACAAAAGTATTGCAACCACAGAGAGTAATATATCATCTAAATGATTTTAGACAGAGTTCATTGACTGATGATGCGTCCAATGCTTATTGGTGAAATTTCTTATCTTTAAAAGAGAGTGAAATTTTCTCCCTCCTACCCCTTTCTCTACTCTACTCCCTCTTCCGCACTCAGTACTATTGACATCCATGCATGAATGAGTTCAAAATCCAAAAAGTATCTTGAAGGCCCAATATCTGATTGGTCTCTTTACTGACTAGCACCAAGGCTGTCTGCTAGGTCCCTTAACCAACTAGAACTGTAGGTGTCTAGGGAATGTTAGCCACAATCACTATCTGAAACTGGGTCTACTCATTGTCACTCCATATTGCTACATCTCAGGCAAGACAACTGCAGGATGTAACTGGAATGGAGTCCAGATTTGAAATCATTATGAAAAAAGAATTAAGAGTGCAGAAGAAATCGAAGGTTCACCAACTTCATAAACATAGAATACAATACCTCTCCAATAACTTCAATGTGGTAGCTTCATCCAAAACATCCTTAGAATCACTCAAAAAGGCACAGAACTCTTTAATAAGTGACCGATACTCAGAATTATGATCACCTGAAGTATCATCTTCCAACAGAAGCCGGTTTATCTACAGAAAGACATAGATCATACAATAAATAATGTAGAAACTCAACAGACCTATAGTAGGAACAGTTTTGGAAAACCCATATTCACACACTTTTATATGTGAGATAGCATAGCACAAATAAATACCCTAGAATTAGATCAATCATATCAAAATTTAAAACAAGCAAAGAGTCCTCTTTGTTATGTCGATAGGGCCAAATGTTTAGTTCTTTGGTATTATAATAGATTATAGTAAAATAGTTCATTAAATCATGTACATTTCTTATTTATGTTAAGTTCAACATAATGCTTTCTACCAAGGATCAATCGAATAAACCTTTTTGTTATTGCTAACACTAACAAGGGTAAGATTACGTACATCCAACCCCCAAACCTCACCCTCGGTGGTAGCCATTGAATGGCATTGGGGGAATGAAATGTTGTTGAAGCGTCCTCTATCTAAAATTTCACATATTCAACACTCAAATATTCCAAATATCAAAGGCGCATTTACTCATACCAGTTTATATCATAGAAGACACTTTCCTTTGAAATAAGTAATTTTGGGTAAAAAAAAAAAAGACATGCTCCTTTTCTGCTCAAGGGTACATTTTTTCCTGCCAACTTAATAGATTATAAGGAAATGTGTCAACAAGGGCATCATTTCAAAACTTTAAAAAGACTAGGCATCTCTGTTTGCTAGCCGGTCCCTCAATAAGAGTAAATGATATCAGGAAGCCGGATGAGCTCTTGGAAATTGGAATATTAGCTAGTTTTCTTCTATTTAGATAAAAAAATATACAGATAAAAAATGAATGAACAAAATACATCTTTAAGAAAAGACCATAAGTGCTCCAAACTATATAGATGATACTAGCCCCATTATTATTTGGTAGCATCATGGACCCATAAGACCATAAAGGCACACATAAAATTAAGTCTATTATATCAGACAAAAAAGAGCCTATATTGTAGTAAGATAAATCCAAAGGTTGTATTGTAGTGAAACCAACCTTAAGAAACTCCCACTGAATTAATCAAAATTTAGAATTAAATTTATTTTAAACATCCATACACTTCAGTTTAATGCAAGGCACATATAAATTCCAAAGTGACTGTTTTTCATTTAGCATGTTCAAACTCCCCAACAAAGACAGACGATCTTTGTGGCAATAAAATGCATCAACTAACTTGGAATGGAGATAAGATGCTGAAATATCCTGACCCTTGCCAGACCATTCAGAATTTACTGTCAACAATCACTTCCTGCTTAAACTTTTCCAAGATGGAAGAACGGAAGTAAATGTATGGACTCAACATGTAACATTAGTTATTTTCTCTAGATACAATCTGAACTATTAATATCAAATCTACAGTTTCCAATTGCTCTCATGCAAAAATAATTCACACATACAATAGGTATTTTAACATGAGCTTTTTCCACACACCCTTCCATACACAGACACACATTTATGATTCGCCATACAAGTAGCAATATGCTTAACTTTGTATTTCTTAGTTGTGATTCTTCTCATTTGCACACTATGTCCCTAACTCCCTATCTAACACACTATTTCGATTCTTAATATGTTTACTATGCATAATAAAAAAATAAAAATTGATATATGCATCAAGAAGAATCCAACGAGAGCCCACATGACAATATTTATTCTTATATAAACGTAAGGAAGAACAAACAGAACAAGATTAGTTGGTGAAAAGTTGTTGCTATCCAGACGTAGCAAACAAAAATAAACAGAAGTGGTCTTACAAAAGAAGTAGAGAAAAGCCTTTATTTTTCTGATTTTTTTACTAGATTGACAAAGTTTGTAAACATTCACATGGATTTTGGATCCTTTCAGTAATGCCTATGTTTATGTGATATCTTTCAGCTAATTATCACTGAGATTACTATATTTTCATAAATCAAACATAATACATTATTTAGGCCTTCTCCCCTATTTTTAAGAGCTTGCTATAGCCTCAAAATGAAACTCGAAATATTAATAGTGATCATATCTAACCAGATGAAGCATAGATAAGAAACATCCACAACTTCTCAATCATTCATACGATAGTCGATTAAACATAAAGCATTCCCAGGATCAAGTCGAAAAAATTAATCAGATCCAATAAGAAAATGAGGACAAGGTTAACATATTTACACCAACAGTTATAACGTCTAACGCAGCACCAGCCACCATAAGAAATTTTCAACTGAATTTTTGAACCACTTAAAAATTGCAGCCAAGAGTAGAGAATGGCAAACCTTATCCAAATATAGTTCAGTTGTCCACGTGGCAATCATTGTTATTTGGCATTTATCATCTTTTGAAAGACTGTCCAGCTTCCATAACAAGAAGGTCCTCAAAGCATCCTACAATGCAGCAAAACCTGAGAATTTACATCTTATCTGCCAATGCAACACTTCAAATGACACTTGATTTTGAATCCTTGTATATATCATACACCCATGACCAAAGTTCTAGTATTTATATTCAGCAAGTACTATCAAGGAAACCATGAAGGTTAACAAAAAGGTGAAGTTGCATCATCAGCAATGGTTTGCCAGAGCTTTGGTTCTATTGTCCACCAATGGAAGTGAAGTCGCTGGTGCACGTGATTTACCTAAAGTGATATTTCGACAAAGAGAGAAGGATAGGAGTATTTATTAGTTCTCTCTGTGAGCTCAGGTATTTTGTTTACTCACCATGTGAAAGGCTTTTCTGTTCTTCAGATATATCAGAAATTACTGGAGACCAAATACCTATATATATCCTTCTAACCCTACATATTATAAGCTGCCTTCTCAATCAGTGTGTGCAGATAACTGGAAGGGGTGATGGCATGACGCTGATCATATATGGGTGATCAAGCACGTTTGTGTATGTATGATCTCTTTTAAGAAACAGGACCACAATTTCATCAAAAAATCAGGAGATGCATATGTATTTGTTGAAATGCATATTTACCTGTTCATTTGCACTAATAAACTTCAAAGTGATTTCTTCAAAAGAAAGTATGTAGTTGATCTGAAAAAAATTATCCGGTCAGAGCCATTCTAATTTCTAATAGAAGAAACAGCTAAAAACAATTGTATACAAGCCTCAACAGAAGCATTCATCGCAAAAAACTTTCAGCTCATGCAAATTTAGAAAAATGAAATATGTTCGTCTCTAAAAGTTTTTGTTGCAATGAGCATATGTTGACACCCCTGTGTCTTCTCTTCGTCACAATTGTGGTCTTACTCTTACTATATAGTATAAGAGAGTGGGAACTGTAGAGTATAGAACCAGCTGCACTGGAATCCATAAATTTAGTCTACTGTCAGTTTGTTTGTACTTGAAGATGTGGTTTCCTGAAAATCTTCTCATGCAATTAGCTACAGTAGTTAATTGACACATAATCATTGTGCAAAATTGCAGTTTGGTTGCAGCCACAGCAACAGTCACAAATTGGCTTCCGCGGTCAATGATGATGGTTTAGCAGTTGTCACGGCCTATACTTTTGTCATGGAAAGCTCAAAAACCATTGCAATAGAGTCGTGGTATGATGATGCAAATGATACTAAGCACATGATACCAACACTCTGCTTCCAGAACAAGGAAGCCTATATTGCAGATTTGCAGCTTAAATTGCGTCTAGAACTTTTCTTGGTAGAAGTAATCAAAATTCAGCTAAAGAAAGTCGGAACAAAAACTTAAAAGATAAAAGAAAAATGCAGCAAGCAGCCAAACACTCCAAAGTCCAAACTTATGACATGAAAAAAGCTCGATAGAAAACTACTAATTCTCCAGAATCCATGTAGCTTATTTGCTAGAACTGGGTATATTTTTGCACTACGGTCCAGGATTTTGAACCATAATAATAGACCTTTACCTGTTTAACTAAAATAGATATAAATTTATAATTTTTAGCATAATATTAAAGGTTTAATGTTAATTATAGTTCAAACTCTTCTATTCCAAAGTTATTTATACAAAAAATTCACAAGTCTAACATAAAATTGATTCATGGCCATACGTCAATAACAATTTTTAGCTTAATAGACGCAACCCGACTAACCATTCAATTAAACACGTACAGTTGGTATAGGATCTTCACAATGTTATTTCTCAATAACTTTGACATGATATGATACGATACAGCTCTAATACTAAAGGAGCTACTTCAATCAGTTTTTCAGCAACATCAATGAGATATGCACATGAGTGTAATACAAAGCTCAGAAGTCAGAATAGACTTGTTGGCGTATCAATCACACAAGTTGCTAATGATCAAAGTCCCAAAGGCGAAAAAGTCAAACTGTTCTATGTTCCATAATGTTTACTTCAAGAAAGATTCAATGAAGAGCCAGACCTAGCTTAATCACATTGAACATTTGATTTAGTTGTTCATGTTTTAGTTAAAGCGTGTTTTCATCTTGAAGGTTCTATTAATTAAACCTTTTTGTGCTTGTTTTAATTCATAGCCTGTAGCTATAGCTGTAATATGCTTTAGTTTGCTAAAGATTAGTTAGTTATTTAAGCCAAGGATACATGAAGTCGAACATAGCAAATGAAGAAGTCACTCCATGAAGAAGTCAAGCTCTCAACCATACGTGCATAAAGGAGATTATAAGAAGAGATAACTATGTATGTGTGCATGGAGGAGTTACAAGAGATTGCATTTGAAAAATTACAAGTTATGCCTTTTATTGGACATGTACAAAAACAGACTTGGGAGGGATTTCTTGCCTTCTCTAGTCTCAAATCATTCAAAAACAAGGTAGTTATGCAACTTAGCAAGTTTTCCATAGAGAAGTTGAAGAAAGTGTGCAAGAAAGAGTGGAAGGAGGCACTTCATAAAGTTTTGTAGCATTCAAAGAGGTTGATCATATTTCCCTCTCAAAGGACATTTAAACTTTTAATTCTAAATTCTTCCCTAATCCCTCCAAAAGGTAGTTACTCTATGAGGAGAAAATTCAGAATTGACTTCCTTCCAAAGATGATCACAAAAGTAGAAGGAAATTACAAAACCTTCCTCCCATGAGTTGGACATGTAAAAGTAGTTAGGAGATCATATGGAGTTGCATAACTTCAATAAAGGAAGTTACACCTAGGTTTCACGTGTAACCATTGTTTTCCTTTCTTTTGTTTTCTTTTTTTAGTTATCCTATACATATGTACATATGGACAAATGTAATCCCTTAGTTGAAGTTTATTTAAAATTCAGCATTTGCTTAAAACCAGGACTTACTTTTAGTTCCTTGGATTAGAACTCAAAAGTAAGAAAGTCTCTTTGCTTAGTGTGAGCGGTGTGGCGTCACACTTGTGAATTTAGGAGCCTTTAAGTCTTCTTGTTCTGGTTAGTCACACCCAAGCATACAACAAGACTCTTCTTAGAAAAATCTCTTTATAACATAAACCATGATGGGGTAAGACTGTACATATTGACCTGGACTCCTTCCCTGCCAATGGAAAGATCATTAACAATTGGTGGCTGTTTCCTCGCCTCTAATATCTTTAAGCACTCAAGAGTCTCATCCCACTAGCCAAACAATTAATGTTGATTCTCTAATAACAAAGAATAACACAACACTTTTGATGAGTACTCAAGCTCACTGAAACATTAAAATAAAAAGTGAATGACATAAACCTTTGCAAAGAAAGATGCAGCTCTCAGAAAATCCTTGGAGGAGAAAGCAGCTTCAGCCTGCACAACAGGGTAGAATCCAATTAGGCACCTGAGTATGGAGCAGGAAGCCTAAAGGTACATGCATATCCAAAATAATGAACAGCTTTCATCAAAGGAGATAATCATTACACCTGTGCTAGATAAACTTGATCTCTTTGCAAAGAGTCACGACAATGTGCTAAAGCTGCTGCATACTCCTTCATGTCCAAGTAAACTTTCCACATATACCGACCTTCATCATTGACAGAAACCTAAGAAATAATTATTTCAGGTGATCAAATTTAGTTATTATATGAACTATAAATGGATGATCAAGCAAAAAAGTGTGTTTCCATTGACCAAACCTGGAAGATAGAATTCTGATCATATGCATAAAACAGACCAGCAGAAGCATCACTACAAAGGCCTAAAATACCCTTTGATGATGACTCTGATGTCAGATCAAAATGAAGCTCCTCTATGATTTGTTCACTGGTTCGGTTCACAACCTGCAATGCATTATAAGAACTTCAAATTGATACAAAATAGCAAACATTAATAGAAACATATTGACCTTTGAGAAAACTAAAGCAAAACTTTCTAAAAGCAACCCTGTGATCCTTGACACTGAAGCCATGACAGTTTTTAATTAGCTTTGACACTATGGAGTGGGTGGAACACCATACAATAGCGACAAGGGTAGAGCTGATCATTATTGGCCCCAACCCAAAGCCAGTCTAGAAGTAGGCTTGGCGCCTAAACCCAACAGGCTGACGCATTAGAAGAAACAGCTCAAGGGTTGATCACTTCTTTCTTTGAAAGGCTCCCATCTTCAGAACACTCAACTAGGTTGTTGATCCTTAGAGAGGGTACGCAATAACCACCTCAGTTTCTCAGGGTCAGATATTATTGTAAAAATATTAAACATTGAACTATACTAAACAACAATGTCAAAGTTGAGATCCCAGCAATAGAAAATAAATCAATATGAGATCTTCACTAACAAAGATGCTATGAACTGAGATTTGGATCAAACAGATAAATAGCAGACGAAGAAGAAGAGAGAAGAGTACATTGCAGAAGAAATAAGATAGATTACAAGAAGAGCTGTTTTTCGAGCAACAGAAACTCCAATACCAAAATGGTACTTACAATTTTCAGTACACCTTCTAGTACTGAATTGTCACATTATAATATTATAATACTGGATTTAGCTAAATGCCACCTCATTGAATACTAACAGATTCATTCCCCTAAATTATTCTCTTTCCTGTTACGCTTGCCATCAGAGTGCACAGCTTCTGCCCAAATCAAGCAGCGTCAGTCATTGCAGCTTCAACTGACTTTGTGGTGCCCACATTCTGTTTCTTCCTCCTTTGGTAGGTGACCTACTGCCTTTCTTCATTGAAGGGCACAGAAAAAGCTTACACTTTATTTAGTCTTATCTTTAATACTAATTAACCACTAAAAACATCAATTTGTATTGATCATCCACATATATTCCCTTCTTCCATTCATATCTATCTATAATTACATGCTCCAGCAAAACTCAATTATTCATGTCATTTTTCATTCTTTTATATCTAGGTTATCTTCAACCTACCTCTTCCTCTTCTGAGCTTCTCAAAGTTATAACATTTCACTTTTCTAAATGGTGCATTTTTTATCTTTTTTTACTCATGATCAAACCAAAGTACACAGTTATTCTCATTTTGTCTTCCATATTTACAACTTCAAAATCCTTTTATAGATCTTCTTTTCAAATTCTAACCTTTAGGTATATCCACTCATTAATCACAACAAACACACATCAACTTCCCCATCTTTACAAAGATTTCTCCTAAAAGTCAAACATTCCATGCATGTCATTTCGTACTATTAAACTGAGAGGAGTGGGGAGTGCCAAGTGGCAGTGCAATAAAAAATTTTCTTTGATATTAGTGGCAGACCTCAATCGCATAATTTTTGGATCGCTGCTCTCCAATTGCACCACGTGCAACGGATAATATACTGAACATCTCGATCAATATCTTCATTCTTGTGAATTAAATCTAAAGCAATTGAAACACTCATTTGAAAGGAGCTCCTTTGTATCTAAATTTATAATGCCTATACCATCCTTTGTGCCAAAATAACATTCTATATACTTTGTCTTTACCCTATAGTCATCTGCATCATTTTCATTGGTCAATAAAAATCATGTGCAAAATTTTGTCACTACATTTTCTCTTGTTTGATTGATCCCACGTTCAACTACACAATTGCTAAAAAGCGAGTTGCAATTGGAAGCGAAACTGAAATTTCAAAATCAGAATAATAGCAGAAACTAACACATCATAACTCAATTACAACCAACCATTTAAATGCGAAAATCACTGTAGCAGCAGAATCATACCTTAACTTTATTGCCAACAAGAAGCAAAAAATGAAATTCAGAGATCGCAAGAGAACTAGGTTTAATTGCTTCAGCACCATCAAATAACTTCGCATAATCCAGTAAGGCCTTGTTCTCCACAAAATTTTCATCACCATCCTGGGAACTATCCAAAACATTATCAGGCAATCAATGTGATTGAGCTAAGATATGGGAAATTACATATGACGGAAGACAGTAAATAGCTTTGTATTATAGATTTCACTTCATCTTCTAGAAAATACAGTAACTTACTATCAAAAACAATTTGACATAAACTGTTTGACCTACAAATACAATAATCATAAATAAATATCTGCAATCTTAGCTAATTTGAGTAAAACCAGTGAATTGCATAATCAAGAATCATTCAAATCACTGGCATAATGTTCATTACTTTTTGGAAAGATAAACAAGACAGTATATTTAGACATGATCAAATAAAAAGTTTGAGAGTTCACCTATGGCTTGCTCCAAAGTTCAGGTCACCATGGTAAATTCCAGCTCCAGAAAGCCATGCAAAATGCACTGCTCTTTTATGCTTTATAAAAAAATGCAATTCACTGCGAGATAAATGCAATTCACTAAGATGAGATTCAAAGGATAGATTACTATAGTGAATATAGAGGTGCAAAATATTTTCGACCCAATCGCTTGGTTCTCATCCTTCTTCACCAAATCAAAATTATACTCAGCTGGTCCTAGATGTCATTCGCACATCCTAAAAGCACCTGGGAATGTGATCAAATACTCTCCACGCAAAAAATATCACAGCCCTAGGGCCTACATGTATGAAAAAAGAAAGAAAAACGGAAATCACTAATGGATGACAGCGCTTAGAGCACTTCAGAGTCCAGATATCTTCATTCAAAGATATTTGATAATAGATCCAGTTCTAAATGTTTGACCGATCTGAGCTCAGAGTAATTCATTACAAAAAGAAAAAAAAAATTTGGGACCCAGTCACCAAATACTCCACACAAAGAAGGATTTAGTGCTCTTTCCATATAGTACTTCAAACTAATAGTAGGATAAGTTCGAGAGGTTCTCCACGCCTACAAAAGCATTAAAATACCTATTGACATTTTCACCAGGGAGCTCCATAAAGCGCACAGCTCGGTCTTGGTAATTTGCAAAGACACTCTGCAAATGAGTTTATAAGAACAAATACAATCAGAAACATATAATCTAATATGGGTGAACAGTTCAAAAGTAAACTATGAACTAAAAAAACAACTGAATTGTTAGATCGCTAAAATCAAAAAAGAGAAGTTCTTGACAAATCTAAAAAATAAGTTGGGCTCTTCGCATTAGTGTTAACCCAAGCATCATACAATTCAAGCATATTTCTGATCGACCAATATATGGATGTTTGGTAACTTTTAGGTTGGCTTTCTGGTTGACTGTGTTTGGTAAATGGCTCTGGCTTTTAAGCCAAAATGAAACAGATAACTTGGTTGGCTATTTTCATTGGCTTTTGGCTTAATGGTTTACTTTATCTCTAATAAACAGCCACCCGACAGTACCTAATTTTATCAAACATATTCTTAAATAATTGACTTATTCAGCTAGCTTAAAGCAAACAAAAGAAACCAAGTAAAAAAACCAACAACAATTAGCAATTGGCCAAACAACCATGTTTTTGAGCCACAACAGTGAGAATCAGGTAATTTCTCACAAGAACCAATTACTGGTCAAATAAGCCAAGTAAAAAATCCAACAACAATTAGCAATTCACCAAACAACCATGTTTTTGAGCCACAAAATTGAGAAATAGGTAATTTCTCACAAGAACCAAATACCAAGTTCGTATACACCATAAATCAGTCAAAGGATGATGGACCGTCAGAAAATTTATCTTAGAAACTCCACATTGGCTACAAATAGACATGGAGAGAGGGGAATTACTATTGAAGTTAATAGTTATATCTAGAAGGATGGTGGATGTAGATTTAAAAAGTTTAGAGGCCCATACACACCGATCCTTTACAATGTACTTATACATTATAAGTATAAAACAATATAATGTCCATCTAAATAGGAGAAATTCAATTACATACCCGTACACTACAACATATTTTCAGATTGGAAACATCTCCATCAAGGCGTCTAACACTGATTCAAACTTCATTTAACTTTTAAGGGGTTGTAATTGAGAGGTTACTGAGCAGGTTATGAGCTATTGAGATAGAACGTGGGAAATTTTAGTCGAATAATGAATATCCAAATGGGCGGTGCAAAAATTTGAGACACAAAGAGTTGCATATGACCTTCAATTGGAACTTGGAATTGAGAGGAGCAAACAAAGAGGAAAATGATTTGAAGAAACAGAGCAAGTAAGGATATTAATAGAAGAGGAACAATTCCCTTGATAGTAAAAGCTTTTCTCTTTTCTAGGAGACCATTAGTTCAAGCTTACCTCCAATGAACCAATCCCTGTATAAGAGTAAAGTCGCCTTGGAGTTACTGCCATCACATAATACCTAGTCCCTGTGCTAATGCTAGCTGTTTCCATCTAGAAAAAGTCAAATCACACAAATAAATCAGATACAACAAATACTAGTCTTGCAATGAGCAATGGAAGTTTTAAAGTTCAACACCCTTAGTATTAGTTCAAAACTTAAACATCTCCTCCAAGCTGCCTTTAAACCATAAATATTATAAGAAAAAAATATAATGGTTGATTTTAAAGTCTCCAACGTTGGTTGACTTCAAAATTGCACAAAAAGAGATTGTGAAAACATTCCAGTGGAGAAAAAGGAGTTGAACAACATATGACCAGCTCAGCAACTTTAGCAAGCAGAAAGGAAAGAACAAAATAATAAATAAACCAACCTGTATACCCATAAAAGCTTCTGGAAGCTCTGTAAGTTCATAGAGGAGCTTTATGTACTTCTCCCTTTTATCTTTCTCGTCCACGGCCATCTCATAAAGCTGACCGTTACCAGTACCAAGAATGATTTCCTTGGTTGAGGCTAAAATGACAACAAAACAAAACAAAACAAATTAAGTAAGGTTAAATATTGAGGCATAAGAAATCTAGATCATAAAAAGTACAATACGAATCATATCCAAACCAACACATCCTCGTCCAAAACAAAGCCAGCAGAGACACTATCATAAAACTAACAGACTTGGATGAGGTAGAAACATGAAATTTTTAATATGAAGTCTTGAACTAACCTTCTAAAGATTATTAATATTGATAAGAAAACTTAATGTGAATAAAAGAACCACACACCATCATATAGGCTCAACTAAGGATATGACAAACTATGGTTTGCATTCTTTTATTATACCAACACAGTATTTTGTGCAACCTTTTCAGCAAGATCCACATTTTATCATAGCTTAATTTGAGTTTTAGCCCTAACTAACTCTAGCTTGTATTTATGGAGCTTTTCTTCGCTCGTCTTAGTGGTCACGTCCTGAATGGCATATGGAAATTGACAATGAAATCACCAGTAAAAAAGTCACAAAAAAGAAGATATGATGGTATTGAACAAACAGATCTCCTGAAGTGCCTATCCGCTGGTTAATACTTGTCACCTAAAATCCTTTCGATGAACTTGTCTCAAGTCATTTTTGTATCACTATAAAACTTCGACAAAAACCCTTAATATTAATTGGATTAGACGAAGATATTGATGTTTCATTAAACTCTACAGCACACGAGCAAACAAATTAAGCCCTAATATGCAGTTTATAAGAATTTATGATTTCATTTAGAATGCTAGCAGTCATCAACAGGAACATAAAATTGTAAAGCACTAAAATAGATACTCCCTAAGTCCCCATGGAATAATTACTCAAAGATTAAATAATGGTGGAGACAATTGAATTGTGTGGATAGAACTGAAAAAATGGAAATGTTGGCAAACTCATGGCGATAGAGAGAGTATATACAATAAAAACCACTTCTCAAGTTGTTTTAAAAAACCAACAGATTCAAATCTAAGTTGCGGTCAACTCATGTATGAGACCAACAACAAATGAATTATCATAGGAAAGCCAAGGGAAAGAATTTTCACATATTCTAGCAAAGAGAGAAGAGAGAGAGAAGAGAGAGGGAAGAGAAGAAACTCTTTTTCTAAATGTAAAACAGTTCAAACCAACAACAACCCACTACATCAATTTCATTAAGTGGAACCCACTTAAGCTCCGGCCAAAGCTAGGTTGAATGTACTGTACATAACCTTACCCTTGAAATAATAAAGAGATTGTTTCCAATTGACCCTTGATATCAAACATCATCTACATGTCTACAACTTCACATGAATATAATTTAACAAATCATTGAATCCTACCTTCGGTTATGTGCTGTCTATTCCACGCAACAGCATTCACGACAAGGCCTTTCAATTTACTCAAGACACGGGGTTTGTTCCACTTAGCATGTATATAGAATGTTTCGGCACCTCCATCGCCAACAACTGTTGCAATACAGTGGCTCCCACCAGGATCAACAAAAACTCTGTGAATAGACTGATCCCCAGTTCGACCACCAGCAAGATCAATACCTAGCTTACAAACAACGTAAGAGGTCCACCTTAAGCATCAAACTTAAAGTTCCATAACAAGCATCAGCACACCTTGAAATATCAAGAATTATACATTAACACAGAATTCACCTTGAAACAATCATGTCACAATGAACATCTATTATAACAATGTGCATTGAGAAATTTTAGTTTTACAAAAGCACTATGGTGTTTTCAGCTACTACAACAACATCACATTATCCCAATGCCATCAAGTGGCACCCACGTAGGTGTGATTTAGGAATTGGATATATGCAACCTTATCCTTGTTAGTGATAGTGAATAAAGAGGTTGTTTCGATTTACCCTAAGTAGGAAAAATTCATATGCAACTACGCACACATAAAGTAAGATACATTCAACTTAAATTCTTGAAAGTGTGAGAACATTGATCATTGCCTAAACTAAAACAACCAATTACATTTTACATAAACATAATTCATAATTCTTGCCGTGCATTGAGCCTCACATATATCTGAATTATAGTGAACCATACGTACCATAAGAATCTCCGAGTCCAAAATCATGACGGATCATCCAGCCTTTACTAGTTCCCCAAACGGTTACATCATTACCAGCAGCCATACAAGTAACAACACCATGTCCCTTAGCAGCAAATCGTTCAAGAAGATCGACAGTAAAAACTTTACCGCCTGAATCCATCTTATCTTAAAATAATCACAAACAATGCAAAAGTACCTAATCAAAGATTAATGAAGTAAATTAAAACAAAAAACTAAATTTCTGATCAAAAACAACCTACAGGTTTCAATCAGTTTCAATTCAGCTCTAAAACATCAAAATTGGCACCTCTAAAACTGAGAGAGAGATTCGTGCGGCAGAGGACGGAGGAACAATGGCAACAAAAGGCTGATCAAAATTTATGCACGAAGATCTGATGATTTTCTGTTTGCAAGTGAGATAATCACGATGGATGAAGAATGGGGCTTTTGAATTTAAGGATTTTGATAATTTTATTTGGCTTTTTTTTTTTTTCTCTTTTTCTTGGTCATTTGACATGGATCTAATCATCCAAATTGTAAATAATAAGTCAAAAAAATAGTTTTGCCTAAAAAAATGCTAACTTAACTCAATTTTTTAACATATGCATGGAGTAATAACCAAATCAATCCATTATTTATAAAGTACTAGTTTTTTTACATCCAATAAAATTTCTTTTGTCAATGTCGTGATATATGTGGCCGGAGAATGAAGATTGTTTCAGGCGTCGACATAGAAACACTAAGCAAAGAATTAGTCGAAGTTAGAAATGAATGGAGCATAAAGGTTGTGATATGACCAATACTAGATTGGGTAGAGTGTATATATATAAGCACGTCAATGAATCAAGGAGATTGTACCATTAAGAATGTGATCCTTCTATCTATTTGATGTTTACTACTTTTGTTTTTATTTTGATTCATCTCTTAATATTAGGGTAATTTGTCAATAAATAAATCAACTTTTGTTCGATCCGTTAAAAATAAATTCACCTATTGATAATATTTAAATACATCCATATATGTAATATAATTGCTGAAAATAAATCTACCTATTATTTATAACAATCATCAAAGCTGTTATGTGATTAAACAATTAGAAATAAAGAATGATTGAGTTTATTTTCAGAAAATTATACCAAACTACTTGGATTATTTAATAATAATCAATACGCGGGTTTATTTTCAGCGGATCGAACCAAAATTGATTTATTTTTGACAACTTACCTTTAATTTAATATATTTATTTTTGTTGTGATTTAATATTGTCTTATAATCTAGCCCACAAACATATTTTCTCTTTTTATTTTATCCCTGATTTATGTCCTTAATGTCGTCTATAAACTCATTATCTCTCTTTATTTCGTTCTATCTATTTGTTCTTTGTGCAATTCAAAAAAAAACTTATAACATACTCCATATAATCTGACATAATTGAATCAAAAAGAAAAATATAGGAGTAAATTTTAAGGGGACAATGGGAAGTTTAATAATGTAATAAATGTGATTAAATGAAGAGAAAAAATGAATTTCGTGGATGATATTAAATGATAATTTGAAAATGAGAATGAGATTGAAAAAGGTGGTGAAGATGGACTTAGCATCCACCTCAATTGGAGTAGGTATGTAAATTTGGTGGATATTGGATATGTGGATATGTATGAGGTCTTCCTCACCAAACCCACTCGAACCACCCCATACCTACACAATCCATGTCAATGTACTACTTTATATCAATTATATATACTTTTATTTAAAACCTTCGACAAAAAATTAAGAATGTTAATATTATTATATGATAGTATAAGGTTTTAATAAAATTAGATATATATTAAATATTAAAATTTGTATGGAATTGTGACTTTATGGAGCACATATAATATGAATATGGAGTAAATATGAAGAGAGTATACGGATTGATTATATTGGATATATAAGTTTGAATGCATTAATATAAAAATTCAATCCATTTTAAAGCGGTGGTTAAATGATATTTTAAATATGGAACGACACATCAACCCGTAGGCCAATTTTACTACTTGTAAAGCCATAAAATCCAATTCTAAATAAGAAATAAATGAAAAATGAGTATCTAAAATAAATTATGTAAATTAAAAGGTTGAGACTAGAGAGAACCAAAATGGCAAAATATCCATGTATCAATGTCCAAGAGATGAAAGGACTAGTTTGGCATCTCCACGTCTACTAACTACTAAGTTCGCCAAGCCGCCAACAATGCTTATGCAAGGAACTAGCAAGGGCATTGACATCAAATTTTTTGGTAATGATTTCTAGATCAATTTTTTGATTTTATTCATAAATTTTTAATTTTTATTCTTATTTTATAAAGCAATTTTTATTGCGAAATTTTTTTTTCTTTTAATTTTTCGCAAAGTTGTCAAAATAACTTTTTATCTTCTATATATTGCTATAAAATCTAAATGCGCAACCTAGTTTTTTTAAAAGTATACTACATCTTTATAAAATATTAGTTAATTATTTTAAATAAAAAGAATATTTGTAGAACGAAGTAATAAAGAGAAACATGAAACTGTAGAAATATTTTTTCGAATTATCGAGTTGATTTTAAATTTCAAATCGATTTAAAATTAAATTTTATATCCATATTAATATTAGTTAAATTAAATTCAATTATAAAATCAAATAAATATCGAATTATTAAATCTATTTTAAAGTCTAGTTGGCATTATAAAAAATGTTCTTTTCCGAGTCTATGCCCTCGCAGCAAAAAGTCTTTAAAAGCGAAAAAAAAAGAACATTTTACTTTTAAAAAAGAAAAGGCCTTCGTCATCTATTATTCTTCATTTTCAAAATAATAGAGGAAAGAAAGGGGAAAACGCCTCTTTCTTCTTCTTCTTCTTCTTCTTCTACTCCATAATTGGATATAATTTCCTACATCGAAGCAGCTCAATATCTTTTAATTGTGGGAAGAAATCGAAATTCGTCGAGCTGCTTCATAATAATTGATTGATTATTTGTTACTTTTGTTGTAATTTTTGATTTGAAATTGAATTAAAAAGGGGAAAAAATGGTGTCGGCAAATAAAGAAATGGCGGTGTACTGTTTTGATACTCTCGTTGCTCATTACAATAACAGTGATCAACTTCCTTCTCCTGCTTTCGAAGAGGGTGAACAGTAATTTCCTCCCTTTATTTTTTATTGGGTTTTCTTTTATTGATGGATTTATCAAATATTTGTATTGTTATTATTTCATCATCCTTTAATTATGTAGTATTCTGTTATTTTTGTTACTTTGTGTTTGTTCGAAGCATAAACATTGGTTTTTTCTACTTGCATGCCTTTCCTGATTTCTTTTTTTTTTTTGTAGGAGTAACACTTAGTACCATCAATTCCCTTTATTGGAATTTGTTTAGCTTGCTCTTGGGAATATGTAATTCATTTTAAATTATATATTTCAATATAAAATCATAGATGAACGATTGAGAATGGATAGTTTGTGTAGTCATTCTCAAATTAAGAGTGCCCAATAGAGATTCTGTTTCGATAAAAAAAATTTGGAATTTGCCCAAGTACAAAATTATTATTTTTTTTTGCCAAACACTAAATTTGAGCCAAATTTTGTATTTTTCTAATGATAAAATGGTTCCAAACACTAACATTAGCTAATTTTGTTATTTGTTATTAAGGATATAATTGAAATGTTCTTATTTTAATTTTATCTATTATATATTGCTTTGTTTTTGTCACAATATCTTTTCAATAAATGCAATAACTAAAGTCTTCAAGTGGTGTCTGGCAATTGGCCGTTAAGTTGTAGCTGGTTCAGTTGGGTTGTTTTACGTCCGTCAAAGAGCTGCCTTTTCATTTTGGCTATTTTGGCTTAAAAGTAAACTATTCCATTTTGGCTTTAGAGTAAACTCTTCCATTTTTGCTTAAAAGCTTAGCCTTTTCATTTTTGCTTAAAAATCAGATCAAACTTAAAAGCCATTTATAACAATTTTCGTGGATAAGCAACAAAGGTAAAAACCAACAATAAGTTGAATAAATAGTCATTTACCAAACATGACCTTTAACTAAATGTTTAAAGTTGAATATATATAGTAAATAGGTGATAAGTTTGAACTAACTACATGTTTTGTAATTGTTATGCTGTGGTGTTGTGTGCAGCCCGTTGTTTGTAACCTGGAACAAGGTAGTTAATGGAGGCGAGCCTCGTCTTCGTGGCTGCATTGGTACTCTGGAACCTCGTGCATTAATCAATGGGTTCAGAGACTATGCTCTTACTAGGTATTATTTGATATGTCAGTTGCATTGAGTGAGGGATTTTGCATTACTGTAAACATCTGACGTTGTAGTTTCTTTGCTTTCTTATGCTTTTTTTTCCCAGCTGCTTATTCATGTCTGGTGCTATATAATTGCAAAGTAATTGGCTATTTCAGTAATATGGTGTGATCCATTGAGGCAGAACTGTTGTCTTTCTGTTTTTTGTGGCTTGTGAACAAGAAAGCCCTGTATGCATTGCAAATTGGTTTCCCAATTTGCTCACAAGGAGTTCTTTATTTTTATCACCCTTTCATGCTTTTGGGGAAAGAGGGCGTGAGAATCTTTGAGGCGATCACGGTGTCGCTGAAGTTGCATATGATATCAAGATCAATGTGAAATAACCTCATTGTTATTGAGGTTATGCTCATCCGATCTGCTTCTGGGTTGAAGCCACTCAGGCTTTGGGGTAATGGAATGTTGTTCTAGTGTAGTTGTACTGACGATATATTTATGGCTTAGCATACTAGTATAGTGCTCGTATCTTTTGCTCAACTGAAATCATAGAAACTGACTCAGTGAGCTCTACTATTTTAGTGCTTGTTTCTTTTGCTTAAGTTAACTCTGTGAGTTTTAATTTTTTTAGTTAACATTTACCGATGTCTTAAATTTTCTATCTTGATTTTCTTCATTCCTACTACTGTCTAAAACCTTTTTTTTTCTGATGGAAACTGGTTTTATAAAGTTGAAGAGGACAGGAACTGAGTTATAATTTAGTTTTCTTCCACTGTGCTGGTGAAAACTCTTGCCTGTAGTCTTTTCAAATTCAAAATCAACTTGAGAGTTGAGACTCAATTTGCAAATTACCTCAATTGGTTATATTGGACATTTCAATCTCAACACCTTTTTGACATTGGACTTTTTTGGAGATGAAAGTGAGTTTGACAGCTGACAGAGAAAAGATTATGATAACAGCAAAAATGCAAAATTTGTTAGTATGGGACTCTGGTTACAGTCTGTCTGTTGATGTCACCCTTAACAACTTATTTTACAATTCTTATTCCTAATCAATAATTACTTACTGAACTGATTAGCTGATTTAGACTTGTATTGATCATGGTACTTGTCATGCTCTTTGGCTCTTTGTCAGAAATTTCTGCATGCTTACCCTCTTATTGCTTTTTCAGAGTAATGTATCATACTAATGTTCTGTCTTTTTCACCCACCTCATTTCTCTGAAACTAAATGGTTGTCTGTTTGACCTATATATTATGTCACAGTGCACTGAGAGATCGCCGTTTCCCCCCGATTCAAGCAAAAGAATTACCCCAATTACAATGTAAAGTTTCAATTTTAACTGAATATGAAACTGCTGCTGATCACCTTGACTGGGAGGTGTGTGCTCTTCTTCCTTTCTTTTTCCGTATAAAATTATAAAATTGGATTTTGTTCAATGATCCATAGTGTAATATGATACGCTAATCTTGCACATCGCAAATCGAAGAAAAGCACATTATGTTTTTTTTGGCTATTTTTGAGCCATTGTGAGCTAATCGCAAATTTATAAAGCGAATCAGCAAAGGTATTATGTTAAAGTATAATCCATCAATGCTATTAAATTCATGTAGTCATCTTTTGGGTAATTTCTAAAAATAGGCATTCTTTAAAATTTTCCAAATATGCTGACATATTGATTAAAACAAATATACAATGAGCTGTGTGAGGGGTTTTACTTTTCAAGTGGTTGAGCTTGCTGGTTAGAGGGTTGATTGAATCAGGTCTGTTACTCTTTTCTTAGTATGAGGGTTCCTCTGTGCAATTGTCACTAATTTCAAATATCTGAACAGACTCGTCTTTTCTAATACTGCTGTTGTGTTTGGGATGGGGAATGGGGGTATAACTATATTCTTATACTTTCGCCTTTTTTTGCTCTCTTTATTTGGGGGGTGAGGATGCTTTATGAAGCTACTTGTGATTCCTGCTACAACTACAAGTGATGCAACATGCAAGTGCAAAAACAAGGCGACATCATATCGTATCGGCTAACTTGTATTTTGTAAAGGTTCTCAAATCTACCGTATTGATACTACGACTCACATCGTAGAGGTGTAAAAGCTAAGGTCGGTTGAAGGGATATCTCATGGTCTCGTCCAATGTGTTTATAGTTTGTACAATAAGCACATGAACCCCGTCACCACATCACTATGATTGTCACCGCAATCATGGTTGAGACCACATTTTTGCACTATGCAATTATGGATGCAACTGCCTAGCTTTGTACATCTGGCTTCTGCGAGTTCTGATTGCCTTTGAAGAAAGTGGTTATTTTGAAGAAAGGCAGATCAAGTGCAGACGTTACAATTTTACTGCAGACCTTCCTTTTCTTGGGCAAGGGACTTGGGGGTGTTGTTGACTTTTGATTGAATAATCCAATTAGAAGGAGCAAGTGCCAGCAGAAGGAAGAATCAGTGGAATTTGATTTCTGGTGATTATGGATTAGGGAAATGCATGTCCACAATTTACATTCTCTTCGAAGTATTATGTATAAATTACAGCATGAAGTGACCAATTTTTTAAATCTGTTCTCCCTCATGTGAATATAGCATGCTGCATGGTCATAGTTTTGTTATGTTAGGACTTAGGATATTTCTTCAATAATATTGGCCTGTTGATATATGATCTGTTCTTTTGGCAGGTAGGAAAGCACGGTATAATAATTGAATTTACTGATCCTCACTACAATACCAGGCGAAATGCCACATACTTGCCTGAAGTTGCTGCACATGAAGGTGTGTTGCATATTGTTAGTTGTTTCCAAAGCGCATTATTTATTTAGAATATATTATTATTATAATACTTGTTACTACTTAATGCAAAGCTGGCCATATTGAGGGATCTTATTTTCTGTGAACTACCTTTTATGCACACTTTTTTTTTTTAATGTAATTTTCAAATAAAGCTAACATGGTAGCAGTTAAGTTTTTGCTACCACTTGATGGGGTGCACGTCAACTAGGCTGCAATAACTAAAATATACTGAACTTGCAAGGTAATTTGTCGATTAAGAACGGTTAAGGAAGGTATCTGAATAAATGAAAATAAGCCGCCAATTGGAATGGATACGAGGCACTTCTCAAAATAATTGAAGGATTCCATGAGGTGGTAGTTATATCTTATTATGAGGAGCTTAAATAGAATTGGATTGAAATTTTGTACAAAAGGTAGTTATTTTGATTATAAGTGTGTTTTAGACTTACTTATGGGAAGAAAAATCCTCTTATTAATGGTTGCATGATATTGAAAATTTCGGTCCAAATTTCCTGATAGTTTTCTAGTCTTTCTCAAGTAAGCTACCGTGGCATTCGGGTGGACAAAATACTACTCTGTGCTCTCTCCAGAGAACGAAACCCTATTTGTGTGCAAAATAAATCATACTTCCTTTCCCAAGCATGAACAACCGACTTTTTGTGGGAGTTTTGTTTGCTAAATGTTAAAGTGAGGCGTAGGTGAAATGCTATGGTAGGATTTAGCTTGAGCAATCTTTGATGTTGTGAATCAATGTAATGTCTTTAAACAGGATTGGTTTGTAGGGAATCATCGAAGTACAATTTGGGTGAATATAAGTAATTTTCGATAATAAAGACAGATATGTTATATTGCCTTATTATGTTTGATGATAATGGTAGCTTTGTATGATGACTAATGTATTATAAGCTCAAATAATGGTGTCATTAATTTTAATGCTTTCAGGTTGGACAAAAGTCGAGGCTATTGACTCTTTAATGCGAAAGGCGGGTTACAATGGTGTTATCACAGATGCTTTGAGAAAGCGCATTCGGATGACTCGTTACCAGAGCACAGCATTTACGATGCACTATGGAGAGTATATTGCGTATGTGAAGAATACCCGAGGCACTCTACCCCACTATTAACGGGTTGAAGCTTGGCAATTGATCTAACTCAATTTGCTTTCTCTTATCTTATTTCTTTGAATGAATTTCATTGAAATTCTGCTTTATCTTTACTTCCACATAAAGCCCATTCATGGCTGATTTGAAATTCTTAAAATTGGAAGAAAAATGATTACTTTATGTAATGTAAGTGGTATGATATTGGAGTAGATTCCTAATTTTCAACTCAAAATTTCTAAATGAAGCTTGCACTATTTTATTAATCCTTTATTCCTTAATATGTATTCTAATTCTATATTCTTAAACAAGGATTGCCTATAAATAACTAATGACCAAATCCAAATAATGAAATAATCTTGATTTGTAGAGTAGAAAATAGCTTGACTTTACATTTTAAGAACAAGTTAAAACATGGGATCATAAAAATCTCAAGCTTTTCTTGCGGTATCTAGAGAATAATTATAGTCTGATCTTTTGGCCCACCTTTCTCTTAAGTTGTAGCTTCACTAGTGCTCGGAGTTTCTCCCTTTTTAGTTCGAGCAACTAAAATTTTTGGGTCCTTTAGTTTCAGATCATTCTCTTCCATTTTGGCTTTTGGAGGAAACACCTCAAACATAGAGGGATCTAACACATCTCTTGAACAATGAAGGGTAATACCCAATTTCTCTGCTTCATCCCAAAGCTCTTTCCCTCTTTCAAAATCACCTCCCCTACAAAGCTTTGGTATCAAAACATCATACACTGGACCATAATCACCCACTGAGTTTATCTTCATACAATCAAGCAACTCCAAAGCATAATTCACTCTGTCAACTCCACAAAGAACACCAATAAGATCATAGTAAAACTTCATTGGCGGCACTACCCCTTCTTCTACCATCATATCCACCATCCGATTACCTTTACCGAATCTTCCTGTCAAGTATAACACTCGAATAGCAAGATAGTAGCTAATCCAATCAGGAACACAACCCCATTTTCTCATCAATTCAAAGGTTTTGAGTGATTCTTTCACTCTTCTAACTCTACCTAAACAAGATAGCAAGATGTTGAAACTTATTGAATTTGGTATGATCTTGTATGTTCTCATCTCCATAATTACATTTAGAGCTTCTGGTACAAGCCCAGATGGGTTATGTTTTAGATTATGCTCACAGAGACACCTTAGGTACGTGTTGAAGCAATAAAGATCGAGGCTAAATTTCTTCGATTTCATCTCTTGGAGTATTCTTCGAGTTTCCTTTACATTTCCCTGCTTAGACCATCCATATAAGATGCTCCTATAAACACAAAATTCGACACCAGATATCTTATCCGTGTGATGATATACAACCCCTTCTGCCCTTTTCGCGTGCCCTTTAGCACAGAGTGCATTGACAATAGCAGTGACAGTAGTTTTGTCCTGTGAGCACTTGAACAGATTCAAGTTCTTGAAAATTCCCAATGCATCATCTTCTCTCCCTAACTTAACAAAGATTTCAGCCACTGTACTGAAAGTATGGGCTTCCAAAGCTCTCTGATCATTACGGAGATTTTTCAGCAAAATGTCTACTGCTCTATGATCCTTCTTCTCAGCTAAAACTCGAACAACATGGTTATAATCCTTGTCCTCTAAAGCCGAACCCAAACTCTTGCAAGACCATGTGAAAAACCGAAGCAATCGTCTTGTGGGTGCTTCATTTTTGCAATGATTTATCACTTGCAGAACCAGAGAAGGGGTCAATTGAACTTCACATTTTCTAAGGCTTGATTCCAAGTCATCTAGACCACCAATTGGAGTACAAACAAAGCTGCATAACTCTTCAAACCCAGGTAGGATTAATGGATTAAGAGGAGGAGTTTCCAAAGTGTTGTATAGAGAAAAACCAAAGTATTTCAGACGTCTAGTTTTTTTATCATAATGGTTTCTTAGGCAATTCATCGAACAGTTGGTGGGCGTGAATCAAAATAATTAGGTCAACAGCAGATTTACGATAGACTTAAATGAAACAAACATCTAAATGTCGAATCATTACTGAAGTTTAAATAAAATTTTCCATGATGTTGATGAAGCTTCTACCCAAATGAAATTGAGAGCGAAATGAAGGTAACATGGGATTTGCATGAAAGCGCCGCAATTGAGAAATTGACGAGAAATGGGAATACTTATTTTGAGTAAAAATATTCGATTTAAAAGATACTTCAATTTTGCATTGAATTAACAATGGAGGAATATACGGAGAAAGATGAATAGAGGTAGAAGAAGACTGGAAGTGTAGATTTGCGGAGGAAGATGGAGTTAATGAAGGTATTCTTGTAATAACACAATTTATCTTGAGCTGAAGATACAATTAATCAAAGCAAAATTGGTAAAATTATTTATCGGACAATTTTAGCTTATGTTGACATAAATTGATTAGTTAACTGTCAAACCAATTGATAAAATTCAGTGATCAAATAAGTCACTTAATCAGCTATCAACTATTTAACGTTTCCAAGCACCCCTTGTTATGATGAGAACCATACTTGTTTTGCATTTTCATGGCTGATTGTTATGATGAGAACCATACTTGTTTTGCATTTTCATGGCTGATCAATGATGTTATATCATTAGAACAAAGTCTTACGACTTTTTTTTGTTATAAGTCTTACGACTTTTTTTTGTTATAAGATAGGCTGAGAGAAAGAAAGTCAAGACTTCTACGTTTCCTTCCTCTTTTAAGCTATGCTTATCCTTTATATTTTCTTTTCTACATTTGTTTAGTCAATAGTAATATTAAATGGTGATAATGTGAAAGAGTTTTAGTTAAAATTTCAATGAAATTAGTATCTCGTTTCTACGGTGATGAAGCTCTTATCTTCATACATATTTTTACATCGTAGTTTCCCAATACTACCTTATAGTTTATACCTCATTCTCAAGTGGTAATAGATGTGAATAAATTTTTGTGAGAACAAGAATTGATAAGAGTAGAACAAGCATGAGTTTAAATCTTGTCAAGTAATTATTCTAACTAAATTTCAATGTATTTTCATTATCAATTTTATCATTTAGTACCAATAATTAAATAGTTCGTTATGCTTGTTTCCTATTGTTTCTCATGATAAGGTTTTCTATAATTATTAATGTTATTATGTTACCACTAACCGTAACCTCCTTATCTTCTTTGATAAGAGTATGGTCTATTGTCTTCCAAACCTTTCTAGACCCAATTCGTAGCTTCTATGAGCGAGATATACTGAGTATAATGACGAAGATGATGGTCGTTTTCTTAGCCATACTAGTGACTAAATCTGGCTAGTTTTGCATTTTCAAAAAGCAATAAATTTGTATTCTAATACACCATTTATTCACTCTATATAGCAAAATTTTGAACAAGAATGAATTTAGTGAATTTCCAATGTCATTCAAGCAGACCACAATTTGTGATTATCACTTTCGAGTACGGCCGGTTGAAGCCCCTTTCTGCTACTACAGCTCTCTTGTCTCCAATCAACTTAGCCACCCTGAAAGTTTTGAAATCAAGCAAGCTTTTTCAGTTCAAATTTAGACAACATTCAATATGTAATGTAGTAGTTAATATAATCAACAAGTGTATCTCGTTACTTCTCTTTTCTAATTACTGATTTTTGATATTTACGTGCATTTCTTATTCATGTGAAAGCTGCACATGATATTTGTTATCAAGGGTCAATCTGAATCAACCTTTTTGTTATCTCTACAAGGGTAAATGCTGCGTACATCCAAATCCCTCACACCCAACCATTTAGCGACCATAAGTCCAAATATGTTTTCTTTTCTAATCTATGGGAGTTTTTATGATCCACAACAAGTAGTTAGTTTATTACGTTAAACTCAAAAGAAGAAAGTATACTCTTGAATTTTTGGGGTGTTGAATGTTAGCTTTTATATTGGCTTTTTGGTTGACTTTTGGCTTGGTTAAATAGCCTACAAAAGTATTTGGTAAAATAGTTACTCCAGTTAGGTTTTTATTGGCTTTTGACTTATTGACCCCCACTTTTTCTCTAATAAACAACCAACAGCCAACAGCTAAATTTATCAAACATCTCCTTAATCATATTTACTGAATTGTTCTGCATTACCTGAAATAAGGAGAGCTAGTATTTTCTTGCACAGTCTTAACTTGAGCAACCTTCTCCACAACATCCATTCCTTCAATCACTTTACCAACAACCAAAGCGGACGAATCAAGCTCAGGCGAGTCCTTTATAGCAATAGTAAACTCGGTCCCATTTGGCTCGATCCCGACCTCCTCCTGATCAATCTGAAGCTTCCCTTGTCTAGCAACCAACTTCATTTTTGGTGGCGGTTTCGTAGGATCCCTTACAATAATACTAACTGTTCCTGCTAAGTTCTTAGTCCCCGGAACTTCCTCATTCTCTCTTTCCCATTCACCAACCAAAGTATCATTGCTTAAGCTCTTCCCTGTTCTATTAGCAAGTTCAGCATCCACCCCATATGACCTAATCCCACCATGTTGAACATAATTTGGCATGATTTTTACAAACTCTTTTCTTCTATAAGTTATGCCTGCTTTCCCACTAACAAGATCACTGAATCTAGCTGCTCCAACAGGCACTTTTTCATCATATAATCCTATCACAATCCTTCCTATTGGCTTCCCATCAATGGATATATCTAAAAATGCCCTTTTTGTTTGATCCTTATTAGGACTAGTTTCTGCTACTTTCTGCTCATTTTCTCCTTTGTTATCTAATGGGTTTTCCTCTGCTTGCACATCAGACACTTCTCCTGTGGTATCCTGTGTGTTTTCCTCCGCTTGCAATGGGTTTTCCTCTGCCTGCACACCCGAAAACTCTCCATCACTATCCTGCGTGTTTTCCTGCGGTGGGACAGGATTTTCCTCAGCCCGAGCATCCAACCGAGAATATGGGTGTAAAGTCTGTGCAGTCAAGAGCAGCAGTGAGGAGTTGGTGAAGATTGTGAGGTCTCGACGTGAAATTTTACAGCATTGTTTAGAATTTACAGCAGAAATGCTGGTGTGTATGATCTGATTTTGGGTATGCAGAATCTGTGTAGTAGATTGTATGAACTTTAGGTGTTGTATATGCATCATTTTTGTAGTTCTAAGGATGAAAATGTTTGTGTATGAATATGATCTGGTTCAATAGTGGGTTTAATTTTGCTCCATAAGTTTTGTTTTGTTTTGTCAAAGAAAAATACTAGAAATGAAATTGTGGATAAGATGAAGTTCATTACTGTTGTGCATCAGCATATGACGTTCATTTCACACCACAAAGAGAGTGTTGGTAGGACATATTCTGATTTCCTTTTCCTTTATGGACATCTTCTGATTTCATCTTTCCTATACGTCCGATTGGCCTCAATATTTTTTTTAATTATTTAAAATTATATACAATTAAAAATATAAAGGATTAAGATAAATATTAGATTGCGTGAAATAAAAAGGGTAGCAACTAATAAAATCAAAAGTATGATTAAGCATTGAAGTACTAAGTTTGTGTTTATAACTTGTATTGATAATGATTTTGTTGTTCTAACTTTAGGTGCAATATGAAAAGGACATAGTGTGTATCAATGTAGAAAATTATTTTTAGTTGATTGTTAGTAAAAGAATAAGATTAGAAGGGACACACGAAAGGACTATTTGGGTTGCTTGAAAAACTCTTGTATTTTTGTGGAATACTTCAATTGACTGAATATCCCACAAATTTTATAGATATTCAATAGAGCTATTTTTATTGGTTAAAAATATATCACATGAAAATGCTTTTATCTTTTATCACCTTAGATAAGGGTATGGATCGTCTTCCAACCTTCTCAAACCTGATCATGGTTTTCATGAGGTGATATACTAAGTATGATCATGAAGTTAATAATATCGAATGAAAATAGCTATCTGTAAAACCAACAGTGGAAACATTAGTATCAATTAGTACGCTTTTATTTTCGAATTTTTTTCGACAAGCAAGAACATCCAAGTACCCAAGTTAAGAATGTTGGAATGTCAAAAGCAATCATTGTAGGAAGATGAAAGTACGGTGATGTCTATATTAAAACGGAAGAGTCGACATACTCTAAAGTCACAATTTAAATAATGATATCAAAAACATCACTAGAGAAGCCATTTATGTTGATTACTTGATTTGATAATGTGTGTAGAAGACTGGAAACTACTCCCCCTTGGCATGGAATGGTGTGTTAAGTGCCTCTTCATTTTTTTTTTTCTCCATTACATTTTAACACCTAATTTATTAGTATGTATATATAAAGCAAAAGGTAATTCAACCCAAAATAGTAAGGAAGGCTTGAAGGGTCACCAATCACCATTCCTACTCCAATCAGAATGGGCAAGAAATTATGCTGTAAAGAGGCACCAGAAGTGGGCATCCAAATTTGTGTATTCCTAATACATGAATTGAGAAAAGAGAGCACATAATTCAGTTTATCAGAAGATTGTATACAACATTTCAGACTAGCATTATGGACACTTGAAAACCTGAACAGTAAGTCTTTCTAGCTCCACATCCTTGGAAATCATCTTAAAAGAAAGTGTGATCACTGATAATTTCTCACTCAGAAATACCCAACACCTTTCAGCTCATTTACAGATGGCAGACTGAAGTCGCCACCATTTCCAAGAAAGACGATACGGCCTGCAACCACCAAATCACGATATTAATTAATACATCATGAAAAAAATTCTTGCGCATGTAAAAATCCAAATCGATTAAAGTTGATCATGGTAATAGACAAATAGTTTGAAACTATATAGCACATCTACTGCAAGCGACAATCATAAGGAAGCTCATAATTGTCTTCAAAGGCTCAGAAGTCACACCTTATGTACCATTGCCTAAAACGAGTTAATTCACTCCCTTAAACAAGATAAAGTTTACATAAGAGAAAAGAAGCAGAGGGGCAAAGGCAAACAATACTTTATGCGTAAAAGTGGAAAATGACCAAGAAAAACTTCAGAATACCAATCCAATTCTTACCATTTCTCCGAATCGCAATTTCCCTCACACGTTTGACAAGACCAGTTACTTGATCAGTAAAGACTTTTGTCTCCAGATTTCCTTCCAGGTAAAGAATTGAACTAACAAAAAAGAACCAAGCACCAATGTCAATTTTCCACCAGAATGAGCCATGCAATAGAAGCAAGTACATTATACAAAACCAATACAAAGACACATGAGTAGATGATAATTGATAACAATTAAAAGTACATTAACCAGAATGAGATCAATAATAAAACAAACAAATTGTACGGTACTACATTGATAAAAGCAATTGCCAAGGTGATAATTTTAAATACGATCAAGTTCATTTCAAATAGGGATCGGTTTACATACTACCAAACTTGGTAAATCCCAGAAATGAAAAAAAAATGGACCTATATTAGCATGAACTGGGGAAGGTATAGTGTCACTATTTGTTCATACAAGTTCCTATGATACAAGGACTCTTCAAAATATGGACAATATTGATATATAGAGAGTGAATAAAGCTGATGCATGTATACCATCAATGATTATAATGCCCTATCTAATAAGGTGCAAATATGGTGCTTCAAATTTTGATGATTCCACATCATCCGAATAGAAGCAAAAGTTCCCATATGGCCATGTCAATCATACATATTACAGACAGACCTTGTATGACAGACAAAGCAAGAATGGGCAAATTAAGTTTTTTCACTACGAGTGTAAGCCACAAGCATAGTATTCCCGTGTACTTGGTAAGATTGAAACCAAAGAAGTGAAGACCTATGCTACTAAGATCTTAGTTTTAAAAAAGTGTGCCAAAGGCATGAGACATGAAGCGTGTGATGGGTTGGGCGCTTTCATAGGGCTAGGCAATGCAATTCCTTGGGGAAAACGCCCAAGTTCATGTGATACTCCAAAACAATCATGGTAATGGCAAATAATGTGTACATTGGATCCACACACTTTGCATAACAGCCCATGGAAAATTTTTATGTATTATCTGCTTCACAAGGCCTTCACTAAAGAACACTCTTATTTGATAAATTTTTGAGCAAACTATTTTTTTAGTTGATTGAGTATCGACAGAAGAGTCTGCTCTTCATATATGGATAACTAATTATCTTAGTATCTTAGGAAATTCAAGATTTTTTCTGGATAAATTTTTTTAGCAATAATGTAACTTTTCTAAGTTGTAGTTAGTGATAAAAATGGGTTACATGAAATTACTTTAACAAGAGAAACGCATCAACAATCATGATACCAGCTTTAGCCCTCAAAATGAAGCTATTTTCAAGCTGCATAAAGTCTCAAGAATAAATAGTCCACAACGATCAAGCACACATTGGATCTCTTTAAAACCATGACTTTACTAGGAATACAAATCGCTATCTCTTTCCTAAAAAGTCCAACTTTTTACTTCATTCCCTCTCAAAAATACCAGCAGAAATCAATCATTACCAGCATGCCAAGACAAAAGTCTAACAGAAAAGATCAGAAAAACTAGCAATGACACAGATGAAAAAAAGAATTTACCCAGGTTGAGCATGTTTTACCAATAGATCACCCAATTTTTCAACATAGATTGCAACACGATGCCATTGGACGTTACAGCGATCAGCATATTCCCTTGGTTCTTCATTAGGAAATGGAATTCGTTCATTCCTTATCCCTCCTGTCCCAATAGTAGTAAGTGTCATCGATTTCCCATTTTTCAGTCTCTTCTGTAAAGGTGTCTGCCCGACTTGTCCAACCAGTATTGCCTATTTCGAAGCATTTGTTAATCAATTAATCAACAAAACTATTCTAATAGACAAAAAACCTCCATAATTACATGTTCACATATATTTTGCAATATAAAAAATTTTCATGTACTGTAAACTTTGACAATTAGTATTGCAAAGAATTATATCTTTAGAACACAGTTTTCTGAGATTCATCAGCAATTCCGAAAAAGAAAAAGATAAAAGAACAACTCCAAATCTCCAATCAAATAGATAAAGAAAAGAACACAAAAAACTAACAAGACCTTGTAAATGCCGATGTCTAATCCTTCTTCAAAGACCAGATGAGAGGCAGAACGCTGCGTAGTTGATTCTGAATAAGTTGAAGAAGAATCGGAGGTGAAAGAACCTAAACGAGTAGGGGGTGACTCACTGGTTTCAGTGTCCGAGTTGAGAGCGCGAAACTCGTTTGGGGATGAGTCGGAACTGTATTCGGTAGTTGAAGGTCCATTGGAGAAGAAAAAATTGGTAGTTCGTTGATGATAACAAAGAGGTTTTTGATTGGATAAGAGAGTTCGACAAAGTGTTCTGGAAATGGCTGCCAATGAATTCGATGTCGCCATAGATAGCAAGCTTTGATTTCTAAGTTAAAGCTCTAAAACCCTAAAACCCTAACAACAAGGGCCGTTTTATCATACCATATGTTGTTAATCATTATATTCTACCGATTTTCCTATACATGTTTTTTCATTAATCATAATCTTTTAATTCTTGTCCATTAGGTTATTTTTTATTTCATTACACATTACTCGATTTATTTATTACATATCATTTTCCTTCGTTGCTTGTAAATTATGAAATAAATTTTTTTTTTTTTTACTATTAATAGTTTTAAAATGGTTGTTCATTATAGAATCTGATTCGATTTAAATTAATTTTTAATTATAAGTTTATTTTGCTGTAACTTTTTTATATTATAATAAGGCGATATAATCACCTACAATTAAAGAGGGAATGGAGAATTAAATCTTTCTGATGGATAGTAAAAGTTCTAATGGTATCCATTACATTAGTGTTGAATGTTGATAATGATCGTACCCTCATTTCATCGGATATAACTTAATAGTAGTAACTCTTTTAATTAAATTTATCATATTTTTCATTTTTATGAGTACTAGTTTTACATTTTCTATTTTATTCCCTTATTATTAGTACCTCTTTTCATTTGATTCATATATCAAAATTAATGAAATAGCCTTGTCCATTTAGATTAAATTCAAAGATACTTAAAAAGAATGCCATCATTGCAACATAATTAAGGGAGTATTTGAGATATCAGTTTAAGCAGCAACTTAATTCATTCAATGAGACTAAAATACTATTTTTGTAAAAAATATCATTGTTTGATTTATATAATAGCAATTTAAATAGTATTTAATAGATTATATAGTTATTTTCAAAACATTACAACTTATAGCATTTCCAAATTAAAATTAAGGATTCAAGATTTTCTCTTCAAAAAAGCATTCTCCAATAAATAACATAACCGCTGCTTTTACCTCTACAATATACTGCCTCCTATTCCCTTTAAATGTCTCATTTAGTTTTTCAACACTATTCATCAATCACTTGTATTATGTATTTTTTTTATCTTTTATTCAAAACACAATCAAGTGGAATCTTGTTTAGTTCATTTTATTGTAAATTTTATTAATATCAACTTTTTATAATTATTTCTTTATAATAATTAGAGATATTTAAAATTAAAATAATATATTGACAAATCTACAAAAACAAAATGAAAAAATGGGACATTGAAAGGGGTAGGAGGGTATATATACAATTACAAGTCTACAACTACTCACAAAACCCTTATAGGGTACACTAAGACATGCAAATCTAAACTACTACTATGTATAAATCTCAACAACTAGTTTCTTGAGGGATCGTCTCTTTGAAAGACATATCTTAAATCCAGCCCATTAAAAATTAATATCTACTTATCGTATTCTTAATGTCTACTTACCGTATTCTTAATGACTACTTTCAATATCTTAAATGTCTATTTACATCATTTTTAATGGCTACTTACATTATTCTAAAAAATATATAATAGATCGATCCAATTAAATATGATCTCTCAAAGAGACCGTCTTACAAGAATCTGTGATATCTAATAACTAGACAACTTTATGTATCAAAAAAATACACTTTTACACATAATAATTAAAATAACAAATTTTTTTCATTCCTCAAAATAAAGTCACATATTAAGTATATTTGCTGAAAATAATAACAATATATTTATTTTTTTATTTTATTTTATGATTTAGAGCAAAGCTTGTGTAGTAAGATGCAAGCTTGCGGTTCCAATTCACTCAATCCGTTTCGTTGCAGAAAACTCTCTTTATGAGAATCATTTTCGAGCCGGCGGACTATCTGGCTGCATTCTTCTTTAAAGGTATGGGTTGCTACCTTCCTTTCCTCCCCAAAATCTAATCATAAAACCTATAAGCGAGATATACTGGATACGATGATGATGATGCTAAAAATAAACTCAATTATCGTGTATAACTAAGTTAAGAAATTAGAAGAAACAATAATTAGATATATTTTTAGCAATTATATTACATAAGTAAATTTATTTAAAAAAAAAACAATAATAAAATTTATTTTGAGTGTGTTAAAAAGAGCTTGATTTGTTTTTGCCTTAAAATAATTATCCTCATCTTGTTTGCACCTTCCTCCATCTAATCCATCCTGATAAAGACAGTAAGACACCCTTTTCATTTCCGAACTTAATTTTATACACACCCTCTCTCCCTACTCCCAACACTAAAACCCACAACAATTCATCTCCACCCATCAAATTACAAAAAATACTATGAACGAAATAGAGCACAGAAAAATTGTGGTAATTGTAGAAGAATCAGAAACAGCAAGAACAGCTTTAAAATGGGCACTTCAAAACTTGGTTCGGTACGGCGACGTTTTAACCCTTCTTCATCTTTGTCCTTATTACCCTCCAAGGTCTTCGCGTAACAAGAAGAAAATTAGACTTCTTAGATTAAAGGGTTATCAATTAGCTCTCTCTTTCAAAGACATTTGTACTTCTTCCTCTTTCAATGTAATTAATTAATTCACTTTTTTTTTTAATATTATTTTTATATTTGCGATTATAATTTATAAATTAAAATTATAATTTATTTATTATACAGACAAAAATAGAGATAGTGGTGACAGATGATGATGCAGAAGGGGAGAAAATCGTGGGACTGGTTAGAGAAATGGGAGCTTTTGCCTTAGTTCTTGGCCTTCATGATCGTAGCTTTTTCTACAGGTATTTTTTTTTATATATTTTTTTCTGGATGATTAATAAATGTCCAAAATAAAAAACTTGTTTTACTGGTCACAACTTTCTGTATTTTATCCGTATAGATTAAAATTAAAGGCAGAGTAAAAATTTGACGAATTTTTTAAAATTTTTCGTGTAATTTTAAAAATTATATATTTTTCTAACAACTATATATCTTTAAACACTTAATATTTATTATGTAATTTATTAAGGCCTTTAATATTTTGGATCTTATATGATCGAACATGTTGAACATGAATAGAACCTCTTCTAATTAAAATTAAAATACAAATTATAATTAATCAATGAATTTTGTAAAAAACTAAATAAGAAAGAAATGAATAAAGGAATATATATGTTAAAAGATAGAAAAGAGAAAGAAAAGAATAGTTGATGAAGTTGATTTGAAATGGTCCCTAAAATGGAAGAGATTAGAGTAGAGAAGAGTAGTTGAAGAAGGATAGAATAATTAAATTAAATTCACATGAATGAAGTATAGAAATAGGAATATTACTCTTAAGTTATGCTGGAGTTACCGTGAATGTCAGCATATTAACGAAAAAACACAAAATGTACACACTTTATAAGCCGAGGAGATATATACCATCCCAAAATTATATGACAACGGAAAGAAAGGCTTCAATAATTTATATAATGTGCATATTATTTTTAATTTGTCGATATGAAATAACTCATCTCAACAATTACTTCTGTTTCATTATACTTGTTATTGATAATAATATTTTCTTATATAATATGTTACAATCGAACGCAAATATTTAAAAATGGAAAGTAAGAAGTATAGGAAACATGAATAGGATCATCAACGATAACAACTCGTTTGCGTCAAGAATCCTATTCCTTTTCACGCGCATTTCAAATTTTTTTTTTTGCTTTTTTTGCTTTGAAGAGTTTTACTAGTATTGTGAGTCTATAATATAAGTTTAAAATGAACTTAGTATATTATTATTTTTATTGTGTATAATTTTTTAATACTCCGGTTAAAAGTCTACAGTTCTCACTTCTTAGTTCTTAGTCTATTAAATCACCTTTTTTAACTGGTGCCCTTTAAATTTAAAGTTGATACCCGTTTTTTAGTGTAAATTAAATTTATACAAAACCAACTTTTAATTGAAGATAGAGTAAAAGTTAAAATTTTTTTAAAGATTCTGTGCAATTTTAAAGATTATGATACTTTTCTAACAATTTTGTTTAAATATATTCTATGTAATTTAACATTAAGATCCCTAATTTTTTAAGGCGGCCCTATGTAATCGAATATGCTCAGAATCTCTCCTGCCCTCGATCAGTGCACTAACCCAAAATTCTCATAAATGCCAACTTTATTTAACTATTTGGAGTAAGAGTATAGTGGTAAAATATGTAACAAAAACTAACAAGCAGTCATGATAAGCAGAATATTACTCTTTTATTTTCTTTGAATTTGACGTACTTTAATTACCTTTTTTTTTTACTTTGACATTTTTTTTCAAAAGGTCTCATATCTTCTCTTAAGATTTTATTTATGAATTCGTTCTCTGATCTATTCTTCTCGTCTTTATATTTTTTTTTCTAATTATCTATTTTTGTTATATTCTCCGAATTCTAAACAAAAATTAATAAAATAATTCTATGATACACTATAAAACATAATCCAGAGCTTTGATCATTACCTTAATTTTTTATTTTAGATGATCCCTTTGAGATAATATAATAAGCTAATATGATGAAAGATTATGAGTTCATATCCCATTAACTCGATCTTACAAAGCGGAAAAATTAGCATCCACACTTCTAGCGCCCAATGTAAATGGACGTGATAAAGTCTATAACATATGCAATATTTCAACCATTAACTTAAATTTATAGTCGAATCGGTTCCTTGATAATGAGACACTACAAAAAAAAAGCAAACTTTCAACTAGACAAAACAGTTGAAATTTAGTCGGTATAGGACTATGCCGACTAAATTCTGACTAACTTTGTCTAGTCGGCTCAGAATGGTCGGAAATTTGCTTTAGTTAGTATATTAGTCGGAATTCCGACTAAAAAAGCGGTGGTAGGAATTTTGTCGGAATTCCGACAAAATCAGTTGGTAGGAATTTTGTCGGCATATTCCGACTAATCTCCAACTAGCCTTCAATTGCAAATTTCCGACAACCTCTATGGTCGCAGATTAATTGGAATATTAAAAAATCAAAATTTTCTTGGTTTTCAGAAAATTGGTTTTTATGATATTAATTTAAGTTTCCGACTAATTAATAGTAGGACTTTAGTCGGAAAAGTCAAACCACAAAATTGACTAAATCTGACCAGAAAAAGGCGGCTAAGGATTCCGACTAAATTGCTACTAAATGTTAGTCGACAAATGGTCGAAAAAGTCAAAAATGAAATTTGACTGTATTCAACCAAGAAAAGGCGGTTATTTCTTCCGACTTAATTCCTACTACTTTTTAGTCGGAATATAGTCCGAAAATTTTATTATTAAAATAATTAATCTGGTCAAATGTGGTTAATGATATTGACCACTTTTGACCAGATTTCTTATTTTATCGATAAAATAAATTATCGATCAAACAAAACAATAAAACGATAAAAATAAAATTAAATACGGACGAAACTAAATATATATACAAATATACAAAAAAAATAAAAGTATTTGCCAAATAAATTATACAATTCCAAATTGTTCCCAAACATAATTCAACATTAAGAAATTTAAAAACAATGGTTTAGCTGGATGGTGGAGGCGGAGGAGGTTGTTGGAATGCCGAGTTAAACTGAAACAACGTGCGCACAAAGGATAGCAAATGGTTCACCTTTTCCATCGTTTTGCGTTGCGCTTCCACAAGGGTCATTATCTAAGACTTCCTGAAGATGATCTAGTCTCTCATTAACCATTTGGATCGGTGGAGGAGTGGCTTGGTGTTGGAATTGCGGCGTCACAAACTCGGCACAATAATGCTGTGTCGCGTCTCCAACACCATAGACAGCCTTAAAGGGCTTCTTCTTCCTTGGCGCCTGTGATTCGATATTTTTAACGGCGTGAAAATAGGCATCGTTCAAACGCTCGACAGGCGCATCTACAGGGAGAGGTGCAATGAGGCGCTTGTATTCATCCTAAACATTTAAATAATAAATTTGTAAAAATTTAGGCAGAGTTTCCTCTGTAAATTAACAAAAACCAAAACTTAAGTAACCCCTGAAATATAAACCAATATAGATTACTATATATCTAATTCGAAAACAGCTAAAAATCCAGTATTTCCTCAACATCCAATATCAGTTATTCTAAAGAATGTTCTAAAACAGCTAACCTACCAAAAGCTAATCTAATTTTTTAGGTTAACCAAAAATGCTAACCAAAAATAAGGTAGATAAGAAATTAAACTTACACTTATTCCTCGGACTTCTCATTGACCCACTGCAAACCATCTCTGGTTCGCACTTTATGAGTGTGAAGAAACAACTCATAAGAAGAAGGCGTCCTTTGTTGCTCTTGCTCCTGAAATTAATTTCATGAATGATTATTATATATATATATATATATATATATATACATATATATATACATATATATGTAATATATATATACATACATATATATATATACATACATATATATATACATATATATATATATATATATATATATATATATATATATATATATATATAAATTAAATAAATGAACTTACAGAAATTAAAACTTATACCAAAATGCGCAACATCCTGCGCGCAGACATCGAACCGCCGGCATGGGTGACTTCCGCCGCACCCTTTTCTTCCCTCCGGCGGCGGTTCCTTCTACCTCTGGACCGATGAGATTGAAACTCTTCGGACTTCCAGAAACCGACCCACCTTTCCCAAATCTCCTTCGCCACCCAGCTCGGCTTGTAGTCATCATTTTTCTCATAGGTTTTCCTATGAGTAAAAATAATGTCCTTGTACCGGATCTTGGCCTTCTTCTCCCACTCCCTATACACTAAGGGAGTAATAGAAGGATCCCAAGACCATTGTTTCTGAAACGACAAGAGCAATTAGTATATTTATAAGAAGTTACAATGAAGTCAAATAGATAAATGATAAAGTAGTTATCCTTACTTGAAACTGCTGCTAGTAGAACTCGATTGTTTGTCTGTCTAGGTGCCTCCATGCCCATCCATTAGGATCTTGATAAGCCTCAAAGGACCTACACGGATGGAGGTGGCTAATTGGTTGCCACCGTCTGTGGCAAACCTTCAAAAATCAACAAGTTTTAATTACTTTATTGACTGATTATAACTATCAAAAAGCCACAAATAATAAAACGTACCCAGAATTATCAGGCATCTATGGGAGGGGTGGTCGTGTGTGCTCTACCGCAGGGGAAGAATCTTCGCGCGGCGGTCCCTGTGGAGTGGCAGACTCTGGTGGACGTCGCGAACCACGCAACGTCACCGGAGAAGGAGTGACCTCCTTCCTCATAAATTCATTCCTCAGAATATGCTCCTATGATGCTTCTTCTGTAAGATATGCATTACAGATCGAAGCCTCAACATGTGCTTTATTTTGACGTTAAGCTTTAAATGTCGAAGGTACCTGTAATTTTTGACATTAAGCTTTAAATAGTAATAATTAAGACTTGCTGACTTGTAACTTAAATAATTTTTAGTTTTAAAATTTACCTCTCAAATGGATACATCCACCTGTATTGTACCGGACTAGCAATCCTTGCCTCGTAAGCCAGATGAACAGGGAGTTGTTCCATGACATCAAAGAATGTTGGAGGAAATATAGTCTCTAATTTACAGAGCACCATTGCAATTTCCTCATCCAACCTCCACATATCAGCTGCAGAAATCTTTGAAGAAGTAAGACTTCTAAAGAACAAACTAACTTCTGTTAGAGCTTCTCATACTTTAGCTGGCAGCAATTCCCGAAATGCTATGGTAATTAATCGTTTCATGAACACATGACAATCATGACTCTTCATCCCAAATATCTGATGTTTAGCCATTTCGATGTTCCTGGCTAAATTTAAAACATACCCATCAGGTAATCTTAGAGTTTGAAGCCACTCTAAAAGGCAACCATTTGTTGTCTATTAAGTGTGTATGAGGCCTTGGAGATGGTTGAACCAACTAGATGCAATTCCGAATGGATGTCGAGCTCAGCTAAATCTTGATGTGCCTTCAGATGAGCTCAGCTAAATCTTGACGTGCCTTCAGATGAGCTCAGCTAAATCTTGATGTGCCTTCAGATGATCCTTAGTTTTTCCCGGCACACACATCAAAGTGTTGAAAATGTTATTAAAAAAGTTCTTCTCAATGTGCATCACGTCCTAGTTGTGACAGATCATGTTTGTTCTCCAGTATGGTAGATCCCAAAAAATGCTTCTCATCTTTCATCCAACACAGTACTTACTGATTTCAGCGTTGTACTCAGATGCATCATCTTCAAATACCCGTAAAAACCCAAAACGATCCAGCTCCTCTAACAGTAACAACTCATTTCCCGTACATATGTCGGGTCTAATATCCTTCTCAACAGCTCCATGACTGAAATTTATCCGATTTTTGCAATACGGGTGTCTCCTATTTAAAAATCTTCTATGTGAGTCAAACCAACTCACTTTTATGTTGTGTCTTAAATTGACGACTTTTGAATCATCCATACAGTACGGACAAGCGTGCATGCCAGATGTACTCTACCGCGACATCATCGAATAAGCTGGAAAGTTGTTGATTGTCCATATCAAAGCCGCACGAAGTTGAAAGTTCTCCCTCTTAAATACGTCGTATGTCTGGATCCTATCTTCCCACAACAGCTTCAATTTGTGTATCAGTGGCTGTAGGTACATGTCTATCTTATGTTTTGGATTGTTAGGACTGGGGACGATCAACGTTAAAAACATATACAGTTTCTTCATGGACATCAAGGGAGGAAGATTATATGGAGTTAATATTATGGGCCAACATGAATATTGTTATCCCGAGATGCCAAATGGGTTGAAGCCATCTGTATACAACCCTAGTCTCACATTTCTTGTCTCCCTAGGAAAATTCGGATGGGTCGCGTTGAATGTCAATTAGGCTTCACTGTCCGAGGGGTGACACATCTCTCCATCTTCTGAACGGTGCTCCGCATGCCACCTCATATGACTAGTGGTAGTCGTAGAAGCATACAGCCGTTGTAGCCTAGGATCGAGGGGAAAGTAGTGGAACTGTTTTCTAGGGGTCTTATCTGTTATCCATCTAGAAACCCCACAATCATCGCATTGTTTCATACTCGCTGTGGGGCCCCAATAAATCATAAACTCATTAATACAACAGTTAATCCAAGAGCCGAAATTTTTTTTTTCGTATCATAAAAACTGGATGTCATCCAATTATCTTTCGGCAACACTTCAATAATCAATTGACAAATTTCATCGTAAAGTCTCTCGAGAATACGAAAGTCCGTCTTCAGATTCGCCATCCTTCCTATTATCGACATCTGAGTATGAGTTTCGCAACCAGGGTACAGAAGTAAGTTGGCGGTTTTTAACATTTCAAAGAACTGTCTTGATTGAGCGTTCGCATCTTCTTCAATATGTAAGGGCGAGTGTGGTACATTAGCGACGACATCATCATAATGAGGTAGAAAATGATGATGTGTATCAGGAAAATTACTCTCTGCTGCATCGTACACCATTTGTGCATACGGATTTTGAACTGCGTTCTGCTATTGCTCTACCGGAGCCAACACATTAATTGGTGCACCTTCATGACATTTATGCCGGTACCAATCATAGTAGTTTTCAACAAAGCCCTTCTTTAACAAATGATCTATAACGACTTCTAGAGCAAACAGTCTACGGTTATCATACCGTTTACACGGACATCTAACCTCATCTAGTTTTTTTCTTTGCAAATTGTATAAATTCTTCGACCCCTTCTAAATATCTAATATTATAAACTCCTTTACCACTTCGCTAATACATCCAACATCTTTCACTACGTAAGTCCATTACTCTGCGAAATAAGTAGCACGTATAATATTAAAACAAAAAAAAATAATCTTTAACAAATGGTCGGTACCTGTAAAGCTGAACCCAATAAATAATCACGTCAGAGCATCTTTGATTGAATTTCAAATTTTGAAATTCAAATTTCCGACCAACTTGTGACTAAATAGTAGTCGGTGTCTGGTCGGTAAATGTTTTAAAAAAAATTTAATAAGCTTTTAGGACGGCCATTTATTCGTAAAAATTGAAAGTACTAAATAGAAATAGTAGTTTTTCTTAAATATATCCTCGTATGTACTATAAAAAAGTGCAAATGTTAAATATTTGTTTCTCAAATCTAACAAAATTCAGCATTGGAAAATTTACTTATTGGTTTTGTTGCAAGATCAAATTTTACTAATAATAATTTGCGAATGAGAGCTTTAAAAATACGCTCTTGTACGAATTACAACCTTAAAAAATAAACATACGGGCCATAATTAGCCCAAGAGCGCAATTTGAAGCTCCAACTCGCAAAGAATTATTTTACTACTTTTAGTAAGATTTAATTGTTGCAACTTAACGTAAGTAAATAATAAGATGCTAAATTTCATTAGATTTGAGGAACATATTTTACTCATTTCTAACACATTTTTATAATACATATACAAGAATGTAATTAAGAAAAATTACTATTTCGGGTAAGTACTTATAATTACTACAAAAAAATGGCCGCACCTAAAAGCTTATTAACTTTTTTTTTTTTCAAAATAAATACAACATACATCATACCATATAAAATAATGCATATAACAAAAATATAACTAAAATTAAATTAATGAAAATATAACTAAAATTAATGTACGGATAAATAATGTAATTAACAGAAAAAAAATATATCTTAATATTGTAAAGAATACTTGTTAATTTTGAGAGATAATGTAAATATAATAATTTTATATGTAAGAAATTAACGTATTTAGGAGAACGAAAGTTTTATATAGTGTGAGATGTGAAATGAGTGAAAAAAATTATTCGTTGGTGGAGGGTATTTATAGAAGGAATTCAAGATCTTCCGACTAATCACCAACAAACTTCCGACAAACATTTCCACTGCAAAATTACTGACCAAATTCCTACTATTTCGTCTGTCAGAATATTTCAGACCAATTTATTAGTCGGTAAATAGTTGGAATTTCCTACCATTTAACAGTTAGTAGAAATTTAGTCGGATATTCCAACTGTAAGTGTTTAGTCGGTATTTTGGTCGGCAAATTCTGATTGTTTGGCGGTAGTCGGAGATTTTAGTCGAAAACTTGCATTTTCTTTTTTGTAGTGAGAGTACTACTTCATGATAATTAAATAAAGAAAAACAAACCACCTCAATCAATGAATTTGCTATAATTCTTTTCGATTAGTCCATAATATTAAATATTCATATACTTCATATTTTAGCAACGTTTCTAGACTCCATGTGATAGTCTCACCATTTTTATACTTCATAGCTCTTTATTTCATCTCATTACACATTTTTAATACGAATTAAAAAATATCTTCATCTATTCTTTTATATTTGCTATTAATATTAGGCTGTGACAATTTGTCACTTGATCTCCTCATGGGTGTGTGGATACGGGTATGGGGCACCCGGAGGCTCGGGGCTCGGGCCCACAAATCTACAAGGAATGAGCGTTAACTTACATACAACACATGATGACTTTCGCTCTTTCCCAAAACCACATGTTATTAGGAGAATTACTCATCAAATATTATATACAATTCTACAATCTACTATTTTAGCGATGTGAGATCTTTCTCACATGTGAGTATTTTCAACAATTAATATTGATATTTTTCAAGTAAACATGTCACTATTAATTATAAATATTTCAAAACGAAGATAGTACAAACTATTAGCCAATGTACCTTCTCTATTTGAATACTCTCATAATTAAACCTTAAAATTAAGTGTATACCCTCCCAAACACAAAAAGGAGTATCAGAACGTACATTTGCTAATAGCCAAATGAAGTAGCACATAAAAATGTAATTTATACTATTAAATAAAAAAATAAAAAATAAAAAATTTATTTGTTTAAAAATGATTAGGTAATAGGGCAGTAAACATTTCATTTATTTAATTTAATATGGAGGTTGTGGTTTAATTAATCACTCTAGATCGTCACCGAACCCTACTTTTGGAGTACTTAATGTTCTTAGGTAGGAGATTAAGAATTAGCTATTACTCCTAATCAAAACTTCAGTTGTAATCTGTATCTAATTAAGTTAATTCCAATTTTGTTAATAATATTATAATATTGGTTATTAAATTTAATATTTTAAACGAATAATTAATAAAAGTAATTATAAGATTTTTAATTCAATTTGTGTTTTATTAATCTCTGATTTTCTTATTTGACTCCTTGAGTAAACAATAAATTAAATGGACCAATAAAATTGCTTTATTCATTTTCTCAATCAATTAGAAAATTTTTTTATAAAGAAAAAGATTCTTAATACTTATAACAAAAAACACCTAAAACAGAATACATAACCAACATTTTGAAACCGAAGGGTAGTAATTCAAGAGTAGTTTTTCTTTTTATATTTATGGTAAATAAAGAGATATTCAAAGTTAGATATATGTTTGCTTGATGGTTGTACCTAACTTTAACTTATGATGTTGTAGAATTAATGTTTAGTTTAGTAAAATCCAATATTATTGAGTCCAATAAAAGTATTTGATTTAAAATTATTTTTTTATAGTTGAAATAGTTGAATTTAGTTCAAATAAATAAGCGAGGCAAATTCATATAGACAGGTTAGTATGTAAAATAAGGTCAATTAAATGGAACAAATGAGTAAAGGTTTGACTGTTTGAGCACGGAAGAATTAAAATTATTTGACTTTCGAGAGGTAAATGAAGATATAAGGAAAAGAAATAACATAGACCATGGTTTTGGGAGTTGGGATTGATCAACTAATCCAATATGATGATCTCACAAATATGAACTTTAGCTTGTTTTTGTGTTTCATGACACTTCAAAATGCACATACATACAACTTACAAGCATAACCAAACAATAAACTTATAATACTTTTATTGCAAATTTTGGATCATTTATAGATCATTTAATCAAGTGAGATTCAAGTAATATTAAAATTTAATGAGGCCAAAATAATGGAATAATAAGTTACCAATGAGTGAGCCTCATAGGAATGCTTAACTAAATCCCCCTTTTTTAATTTTGATGGATGTAGACTTTGATCATCTTATTAACCATATATTCATACCTCATCTTAATCACAACAATAATTGTGAGACGCTCTTTATACATCAATTAAATAGCCCAACTAACATAATTATTAATTAATACTTCCTCTGTCTTATTGAATTTGTATCATTCTTTATTTTGGTCTGTCCCATTTAATTTGCATTATTTTTATTTTTAGACAATGACCCACCACTTTCGTTTAATCTCATCCATACATTTTAACTCTCTTTTATTTCATTCTCTCTTTATTTATCACCACTTATTTAAAACTTATCCACTTCCTCTTTCATGCAATTCAAAGAGGAGAGATGAGTATATACGCTTCTTATTTTAAGATTGTCTCATCCACAAACGATTTCTCACAAGATTAGCTTCATCCTAATACTCATTTTTCTATTTTTATAAGCAATTTTTTTCAATTTCTACTATATATGGCCGGCCATTCTTTTTCTCGCTATGTTAATTCATCATCTCTTTTACATTTAATTTTTCTTGAAGAATAAATGATAGTATACGTTTAATTTTTAATGAAATGTTTTTTTTTTTTTTAAATCTTGAACAAATAAAGGTATGTTAGTATATGACTTATCTTTCTTCTCAAAATTTCTTTTATTTTAAATTCAAATAATTGAATTTGGAGAAGAAAAGTTTACACCGAGACGCAGGGGCACACATATATGGACATGTTCACATGTTAGTTTTTTGGGCAATAATTGTTATGCTACCCATTAATTAGTACTCTCTTTGTTTTTATAAAAATTATAACACACCTTTCATAATAATGAAGAAAATGGTGAGAATAATTATATTGTACGGATAAGATTATATTTGTAAAAAAATATAAAAAAAATATATAGATGAAAATTAACAAAAATAACGAGAATAAAGTTATTGCAAAATAAACAAATAGATTGATATAAAAATATTGGCAAATCACAAGGAGAGAGGGACTTACAATTTTCTTTTTAATCCCTTCTACCCAATGTTGTTGTTTGTCTTATAAAACTAATTTACATCAAAAACAATGACTAACTGTTAAATAGGACTTAGGACTAACTTCGTGTACACTAGAATTACATAATGACATTAAGATAATAAAATATATTATTTTTTTTCTCTTTTATATCATATACGTGTTGATAGTCTAATCTATACTTAAAATATAAAGGTAAATTTATTTGAAATATATGAATTTTAGGATTATAAAAATCGAAAATATATCTTTTATGTTCATAAGAAGTTAGAAAAGAGTAACTCCTATTAATAATCTTATACTAATTTTTTTGACCTTGTTTATATAACATTTTAAAATTTTAATTAAAATTTAAAAGTACAAAATTAAACTAAAACATCAGTTTATACTAAAATTTTTGCCACTAATTTAAGATTGGACGCAATATATTTGTAAAAAAGAAAATGGATAATGATCATACGATTGGAATGTGGTTTAACGTGGGTGCAGATTGGCAATGAGACATGATAATATTACAAAAACATTAAACTGCAAAGTTCTAACTATCAAGCAATCGGCTAGACGAACAATCCCTTTGTCAGGTTCAGGTTCAGGTTCGAGTTCAAATTCAGGGCAACTGATGAAATACAACTCTTCCTTTACACAACTCGAAGCTTCACTCAATTTAGAATTTACTCAAATTGAAGTTGCTCCGTTGCAGTAAGATTCCCTCTTTTTTTTCCTTTTATCTTTTTAAAATATCAGTCCTAAATTACCTAATATATCGTGAACGTATAACCATCAAATTAAACTTATATTTTTAGTTTCATTTTACATGAATTGCCAATCTGACAATACGTCATTAGTTTGAATTTTATCCGCATTATCACCATTTTGAATGCAACTCATTTGTGCAAATTGTTAAAATTTTGTGCCTTATTTTATGTTATCTTTGGTTCTCTTGATTTAGTTTATGTTCCATGCTCTGTAGTTTGGATTCTGGACCAATTATTTGAAGCATTATTTTATTATAAAATCACTTTAGACTACAATCATTTGATGTCTCATTTTTTAGGGTGACATTATTGTCATTTAGTATCCAATAATGACAAATTATGGTAATTGTTACTTTTGTAGTTTTGTTAAATTATAAATTCTAATCATATCATCATAATCATAATCATATTCTAAATCTTCTACTGATAAAAATATAGAAAAATGACAAATGTAATTTTCTAAAAGCATTGACACAGAAATTTAAAAATACTTACTTAAAAATTAAATTTAAATGTATTTTCACATTCTCAAAAACATGCATTGCATGGACATCTATACATACTAGTGCATTTATAATATTTTGATAATCCTCTCAATTTGCTATTTTTTGATGGATGTTACGTTATATTTGATTAATTTATAAACATCGACCTACATATTATTCATAATCTCGTCTACAAAATCAATATCGTTAGTCATCTAATAATCAAAACACTTAATTAAATTCCTTACACAGATTTGTTCTTGTGTTTGTAGTCCTTGTTTGGATATATTTGCCTCACTTTGTATTTTTTATTGAAAGTGATCATAGGATTCTTTCATGTAGTTGCTAGAATAAGCAAATCCTACATACATTAAGATAGTAACTATGTATGTACATGCATTTGCAAAGATCCAAATTACACACAATCTGCAAATGTCAGGCATATGCATCTTTTTTACTTCCTTTGAGATCCTTACAATACAACACTAGTGTTTCTTAGCTAAATTCAAGTTATTTGCACCAATTTGGACCCATCAATTTTAAATTTTAAAATCGGACAACTCGATCTAGATCTGAATGATATGATTATTTTTTTAAAAATTTAATGAAAATTTTATCATACAATTATATTATTGAATAACTACTTTTTTCGTCAAATTAATTTGAGTTGATATTCCATAAGACCTTAGCTTTAAAACACTTTTTAGGCTAATATAATAAGAAAATCTAATTTTAAAATTTCAACAAAAAAAAAAAAAAAACCATTGTGTTTTTAGTTATTTTATTGCAACAAAAATAAAATAATAATAAATCTATGATTATTGGGTTAAATCTGACCAATTCTAAACAGATTAGACCGACTAATTTGACATGTTTTGCACCATAATTTGGTCATACACAGCATCCATGTTACTTGTTCCATTATATCATGTAATGTACTTAAAATTTTGACACATATAACAAGCTTTAATAATGCAACATTGAGAGTAAGACATTACTAAGTAACAAATACTTTCCTCATTATTTCTTTTTACTAGCAACATTTCTAAATATACGCATGTTTATGTATTTTTTGAACAATTTATATCTTTAGTTACGTATAAATACAAAGTCTAAAATCTGCGAATATAAAAAAAGGGAGAAAGTATTCATGTATGTTTATTGAAATGCAGACTCCCTGATATAACTCCACAGAAAATACCATACCAAATATGTCCAAGCCCTTCAGCAATTATATGGAGATCTAAGAAGACTAGGAGGAGACACAAGTGACAAGACCAACTCTATTTCCTACTTTATTCATATACTCTTTTTCTTTATTTTAAAGTTTTGGGTTTCTTTACTACTCCATTATAGTCTTTTTCTTGCTCATTATTATCTTTTTTTTTCTCTAATATGAATGATACAACTGGTTTTAGTTAGTTTTCGATTTGTTAGTTGGTGCAAAAACTCGTGAAAAAAAAGCGATGGAGAAGTTAAATCATGCAAATGGGTGGTTTTTTTGAAAGTGTTGTTATTTTATGTTTGTTGCTTGTTGTATGACACTTTTTGTGCAAGGGTGAAGTTGGGTATGTATAAGGCAACCAATCGTATATAATCCTTTAGATTTAAAGGTCTCGTAATTTATATATTAGTATAAATTGCTTTTGCCTCGGCCTTTGTGTATGCATGTAAGGCTGAACAAAATTTGATCTAAATTGCAAACCAAACCGACCAAACCGTAGTTTTAGTATGTGTTCTGATTTACAATCTTAAACGGTCTGGTCCCTTTTTTTTCAAAATAATTCAATTTCCGATTTGGTCTCAGTTTTTTATCTTTCAGAACATACTAGACCCAAATCATAATTTTTTCCAAAAAAAAATAATAAATCACTACCTAGATATTTCGAGATTTAGTTATTTTTTATAGTAATATATTACAATTTATTATTTGGTGATTATTGATGCAGAATATTTGCATAAACATACATAATAATTTGAAAAAATATAAAAATAAAAAATCGTAAACCAGACCAGACCAGGTTGTCGTAGAACGGTTTGGTCTGATCCAGTCTCACGACTTAAATGGTCCAATCTAATCTGAAAGAACCCTTATTTTTTTTATTTTCTTTTTTAAAATGTATTTTTAATAAAACAAATAAAAACTTCAAAATACAAAACCACATCCCACCCATCCAACGAAAATTTGAAAAAACTAAAACTTTTTCAATAAATTTTTTAAACAAGCATGGAAAATTTAGTTTACAAGCATGAAAAATTTAGTTCCCAAACTAAGCATCTTAAATTAGAAATTGCCCGTTATCACTAACAACATCTTAAATTAGAAATTGCCCGTTATCACTAACAACGGGCAATTCATGAGTCATGACTACCTTGGTTGAAACTTGAAAGAGAAAGAAACATCATCTCCAATCTCCATGACTACAATGGTCGAAGTTGGAACAATTTCTTTTTAAAATTTTCCAGATATTATATAAAGCTTGAATCTTTTAAGTGCAAAAGATTTAGGAAACCTAATCTTTCCAAATATTTCACAATTTGTTGAGAAAATTTTGAAAGCTCTACTCTTCATGTTGCAACGATAAAACTTATAATTGTCTAAAAGTAGCCACCTCCACCACCAAATGCTAACTAAACAAGGAATGATTTTTTTGAAAGTAGCAATTTGACCTAATCAAACTAGCAACTAATTGGTCAAATACACCCTGAATTTCTCACAAAATAATCACATACTCTTCTGTTCCAGCCATTTACTCCATTACTTTTCACACAAATACACACAAAGACTAAAAATACTGTAACCGTCGCAATTGCAATCATGGAACGTTGATGCAGTAACGGGAGTAATACGGTTAATATAACGCCTAAATATCAATCGAAATCAAATCATATCCCTCGACTCGGCTGAAAACACGGTTTTTTACACCTTTTCAACACGAAAAATATCGGTTTGTATATTTTGAAAACCTTTACAACGCAGCCGATGCGATGCGGCCTTGTTTTTACACTTTAAGTAGCAGGATACTTAGAAATAAGAGGAATAAAAAGAGTAAAAGTGGTGTCATCCAAAAATAGAAATGAGCAAATTCGAGTCCACATCATATCCTAATAAGTAGTGAGTAGCAACTATTTTAGCAAAAGTTGCTTAAATAATGATATAACTTATTCTAGTTCAACTAACCAATTTTACAAAAGTTGAAGGGTACATGGACAATGATATTATGTCAAATAATACTGGTATCAAAACTGCTTGGTGCAGAAGTGCATCGGAGTATTCAGTCGTAATCAGGATCAAATTTGCGACATATAAAATGAAAGCTGAACCAAATACCTTTACATTAGTTAGCATGTTGTCAAAGTACGTAAACCTTTGCACATCAGAACAAATGCTCCTTCCGATATTCACACACAATCACTGGTACACTTGTAGGTGGAACCTGATCACGACAAATTAGATATTAGAAACTATCATACTTGTTTCAAACTCAGAGATTGGCACTAATTTATCGTTCTTTGTTTCATGGTTATAATGATCATCACCCGAAAACTACAAATCACATTATTTGTTGTACCGGGGAATGGAAAAAGGCGAAATTGGATCAGACTATAGGAGACAGCTATTTGATGTGGTTTATCATTAGGAGGCACAACACAGTTCAAGTCGGATCAAACTATCAGATTTTGAAATTGAATTAGGGTCGGATTCAATCTGAATTTCCATGCCTGCTTTACATACTACAACAGCTAGTACCAGAAAGATTTTGCATTTTTGAAGGGCTCTATCATTAACAAAACAATGCCAAAGCCTTATCCCCAAAAGATTAGGTCGGCCATTCATGGGTTCAATAAATATTTTAAGTACAATGATATATCTTTGAGATGCATAAGCTCTGTGTGTGTGTGTATAGAGGAATTAATTGGTTCGATAAACTTGACAAAGATTCAAAAAGGCACATTAAGTCGGTTATATAAGTTGTAATATTCTGAGGAACACCGAATAGGAAACTCATATAATAAGCCTATTTCATTATTTGTCATCTCAAAATTTCATTTTTTAAGAGTATAATCGGAGGAATACTCTAAACTCAAAGAAAAAGCATTATTATTTATACATACCAAGCCATAGTCCGTAATGATCAATGATATGTAATCTGACGGAGTGGCATCATAACTGTAAACGGCGTCAGCATCAGCAATATCATTAGGTTTGAACAGGCAAAATTAATTTCTTTATGCAAAAGATCAAAATAAAACAAGATACTCACAGCAAATTCAGGAGTTGTAAGTTTTTCATATTCCTATAATCCTCTAAATAATTTACATCCTTTTTGCCAGGCACCTTACACATAGCATCAGGATCACCTGCAAAGAACACGCTCATCATTAGGAAATTTAGATGGAGCCTTCAAAAGTATCCTTGTTAAGCATTTTTCATTGGACAAGTGCATTACCAATTTCATTGGAACATATGGAATCAAGTAGTACTCTCTCATGAAACTTATAGGCTTCACAACAAACTAACACTGGAACACGAAACGAATGAGCAACCATAGCAACACATGCTGTTCCGATCCTTGAATAAACAGTTCCATTAGAAAATATAGACGCAGCGCCTATAAAAACTCTCGTGACTTCATGCATGACATTAGAAATAGCATTAATATGAGTGTAAGTACAGCTCAGACCTTTTGCAACCAGCCTACGAAGCAAACCTTGACCTTCAAACTTAGGCCGTGAATCAACTATTACAACCCGAAATTTCTTCCCCAGATCATGAGCATATATCAAGACCATTTCAACAACACTGGAACAGGCATAAGTAAGAAGAACATCACCGTCCCTTATTTTGGTGGCAGCCAATTGCATGATAACCTTGTCTGCTATTACTATTTTTTCATTAATGTAACGATCAATAGCGGAAGACAAATTAGCTTTTGTCTCTGATTCCGAAAGACTTGAGGGTAACTTCGCAATGTGTGTCTTTAGGTACCTTATTGCATTACCCATACTGATAGAGATAGGCCTGCATTCGTTCAGGAATGACACATAGCTACTGATCCTTGTGGTCAATTCCCTAGTTAGACTTTTATCTGCTGGGGCGTTAAAGTCTTCAATGGCTTCTTTAAATGCATAGAGCATCACGATACATCTTGCAGTACTACCAGATATATTGCCTGACAAATATTGCATACCAACCTGACACAAAAATGCAATGTTGTTCAAGCAAATAGCAAGTACATGTATGTTAACAATTCTAATTAGTTTTCTTTCGCAGAAATTTTCCAATCCGCTTTCTAAAAGTGTAAGACACAGCAATCAACCTCCATAAGCACACTTGAAAATGTCATGCAGTTGGTGAGCTGTTTGTTAACTAAAATGTTCTAATTTCAGGGCTTTGTTTTTCTTTCGCTTATTTGCAAATTTAGCCAGACAGATGTAAATACTCTCTGGTAGAAGAGTATAACTCAAACATAATTACAAATATCATTCAGTTCCTAGTGCCTTAATAGTCCTCCCAATAGACCAATTAATGTAGAGTTCGAACAAGGAAAAACTGCATTTATTAATTTTTAACCTTATAGGCGGCTTGAAAGGTGAAATAGCTTTAAGGGCTATGACTAAACAATGGAACTTGAATTTGTACTCCATTCAATATAAAATCAACTAATCCTAATTCCTAAGTGACTCTCATTAAAGAAAATATAAATGGAAAGTTAGTGGAAAAAATATAGAGACTACAACTAATAAAAAATATTTTTATAAAGTTAGTGGGAAACACGTGGGAACCATAAAGAATATAAAAATGTTAAAAATAAATTTAGTGGAAAATATATGGGAACCATAAGCATTTTTAAAATATTAAAATAAGGATGAACAAGGTTATTTTTGTCCAAAATTTGTGATATAAATGGAAAGATTCTTTATGGAAACAACAAATTGAACACCTCAAAATAGAAAGTGGGAACTTCTTTAAGGAACAGGGGGAATACTTATTAGTTATTACTATATTGAATATACTTAAAACCTATGTTACTCGGACTCTTCATTTTGCTTCACGTACCCGTGTCCGATCCTTGATCCTCGGACAATGGTATCATAGTTACATGGAACGTGGAACGTAGCCATGTTTCGTGATCCGGGAACGTTAGTCCCCAATCACCACGAAACGCGATCCAAATCGCTCAAGGTGATGTCCCGGTGTTAAACACCTTTTTAAAAGGTATTTTGGCCTTTATTTACAAATTAAAGAAAAAAGAAGAGAAAAAAAAACAAGATGAAACCTAGAATTCTAAAAATATTTCACATGAAAATAATTTCTTAAAACCAATTAATCATTTTAGTTTAATTTTGTTTTCAAACATATATTTTATGCATAATGTATCTCGTACCCAATCGTTCCCGATTCAATCTAGGTTACGTTTCGTGTTCCAGTTTTCGTTCCCTGTTCCAAACCGAATGTCGTTCCAAGCAACAATGATTGGTATGGCACTTAGACACTTCATTTTAGGCGTAGAATTAAGTATTTAGACGTATTCGATACTTGGACACGTACCAGTATCCAACATCAGTACCCGAGTCCAAGTAACATAGCTTAAAACTAAAACCAATATATTTTATTCAAATTTTTGTATAACATTTCAAGTAACGTGCACTATAATTACGCTTATATTGTTATGGAAAAAGTACATAAGATTTATTAAGGTAGGCGCGGCATAAATAAGCCAAAGGCACAACACTGAAGAGTATGGGTTGTGGGCTCAGGTTGTGCCGCAGGCTCACCATTCAACTTTTTTTGGCTAGACACAGGTACAAGCAACGAAGAACACTTGGATCTTGCCTAGGACTAACAATTGAAGCCCACTAGTATGAAAGCACGACATAAAGCATGGTATGGCACGACACAATCCAATAACACTAAGTTTTGGTACATGCAATATTAAATTTTCAAAAAAAATTGAGAACATATAAGGTCAAGGATCATACTGAAGGCATTTTTTAACTCGAAAACCAAACTTTTTGATACCCCACAACTAATGTTGGTTACTCCCTACGATTCAAAAAAAATACAAATTTGTATTGTTCCCATCGGCATGGAGTTAACAAATAGTTACCAAATTCGAGTGAACAATGTCAAAGTGAGTAGTGAAAAATAATAAGGTGAGAGAGAGTGTGTTATAATAAAGTCAACGAAATTGAGTCAACATTGAATATCATGAACGTTCTATGTAGCCAAAGGGAATATAGCATTACCAAAGTTCGAGTAGCTAGATAATATAACAATTAACATTTAGAACCTTGTCCGATTACCAGGTTAAGATGTCTGCTATTTTTCTTAATACTAATAAAAAAATAAAATAAAATCAAAATGTTTGGTAAATTAGAGTACCTTGCACACAGCAGGATGAACTGGATCCAGATTGAAAAACTTAGAATCTAGATCATGGAGCTGATTTCCATATTCATACTGAGGTAAATGCCGAAAGAGCTCAACTCTGTTTTTAGCTTCAACTTGCTTAACAAGAGAACGCTTTTTAGCCTTTTCCACTCTGTTCTTCTCATCATACTGCATCCGAGGAGGAGGGATATCCTTTCTCTTCTCCTTCTCAGTTGGACGATCACCTCCTTTTGTTTCAGATACAGGCAAGGAAGATGTTGCCTGAAGAACATCTTTCTTTTGCGAATGCGGCTTTAATGCCTTTGTCGACTTTTCAGTGACACCAGCAGCCACACCTGAAATAATCATACCTAATTCTGGGTTAGAACTCAATAAATGGCAATACATACAAATCTTTCCTGAAATAATCATACCCAGAAAGCAATTCTTAAGATACTAAATTTGTTTCCATAATCAACTCTATTAAACTAATTATCCCTTCACAAAGAAAATAAAGATGGTTTGGCTTATCACAGATTCAAAGTCTCTAGTACCAAACTTTGAAACCTCTTAAGATAGAGAAGGACTTGAGAGAGGCTCCCAAATCTCAAGACTCAAAATCCACATACCTCTGCTGAGCAACTTCTACTAACATCAAATCTTTAATCCTCTCCAATACAATTTTCTGCAATATTTAAGAATTTATCTTGTTTCTTAATATTTTAGCCTCAATGAATGGTTTATCTCTAAATTCGCATCAATTCTGATCTGGTCATTTTTGAACATACCAAACTTGCCATCATGTATGGGTCAAGCAAGTTCCATGATTAGAAAATAACCCTAGCCACTCATCTCACACAGTATCTGTAGTCACTGTACCCTCGTCATCAGCTGAAGTGTACGTACAAAAATTCTTGCTGCAAAAAATCCCTCTTTCCCATCTCAAGTCAACAAGTCACTAGCAGGCATGGCCCATTGTGATGAAAATCTCTGGCAACTTAGGCCTTTTCTAAGCCATTTAAGTCATAAGTTTGGGAAAATGGCATAGCACTCACTCCTGTTTCATTATAATGTTAATAGACAATATTTGTAATTTTTGTCGCCATTTTCTAGGAGATGAAGGCCATATTAATCGTGTTCATGGAAATTACACCAGAATCAAATTGTGGCCTCCTTATGTTTGTGTCTGGTGGTTCTGCTTAATTTGATTTTGTCCTCACTGATTGTGGTTTTGTGGTGCCTTCTATAAACAGGCTACTTTAAGATAATAATGGCAATTTTGACTTTCTAATGGATATTGCTGTTGAAACTTAAAAGCTCTAATGAATGAGCAAATGCTCAGAGAAAGCAAAAATACCTGTGTAACTAAGTATGATGGGTCACAGTAGCCCAAAAAAAAATCACACACACTTATATACACCATACTGTCCTTTTATCACCCAAAAGAAAGAAAATGAAAAAGTGTCTGACCTTTTTTAGCTGATTTGGCAGCTCTTTGTGCTTCCTGTAGAGCACGCCTTTCAGCTTTGCTGGTTTTTTCCTTCAATGGTTTTGATGCTGGATTCAAGCCCTCATTAGACACTTCTTCATTCATTTTTGCTAACTTCTCTGTGTGATTGTTTTCATTACTAACTGCAATGTGGATCATGTAAACAAACATGCATACTCACTGTAGGCGATTTATAATGAAAGTCATATGGAGTTTTTGCGACTTATGTACCATAAAAGAAGGATAGAAAAGGATCAAACAAAAACCCAAAACAAATAAGGCTACAGATAATAATACATTTACATATACTAATATATGGTACGCTATAACAACTAAAAGTGAATTAAATTCCATAATCGTGTATTGATCAATTCTATTTTCTAGTCAATAAATAGACCATGATGACATATTCCAAACATCAAGTAATAAAGCCACATAATTAGGGACAATAACTTTGTTATCACAAAGGGAAAAGTTACATACATCCGACCTCCAAACTAGAGCTACTTAATAGATTTTGGTAATGGTATGTTGAAATGTTAATAACAATTTAGTTTGCACAATAACAAGACAAGGTTGACGCAAAAAAAGTGAGTATCACATACCTTCATACATGGCTTTGACAGGATTCATTAAGCTACCAAAACACAAGCAATACAATCACAGCCAGAAATAAAAATGTTTGCATGAGATCAGATTTAAGAGGAATGCAATTCCCTCTCAACGAATAGCTCCCAAAAGAGGAAATGGTAAAGAAAGTTCACTATTCTCAGAATATCTTATCAACAAGAATCAAGAATAAACCATAAAAGAGAAAAGCAATCTCATTGGGTAGACATTGACAAGAACTTAAATTCAGACCGCTTGTAATCCCTTAATATTCCCAGTTATGCCTCCAAAAAAGCATCGAAAATTTCACGTTATCATACTTATTAAAAAAATTGCACAAAAACCTTAAGAAATGTAGCATCTAGAGTATCTTTCACACCCTCCTGAATGGAATTTTTTAAACTTCCCCCCACAAAACCTCACATAATTTTCCCCATCAATAAAAGTCAACTCTAACATGGGATTGATTTCAGAGCAAAGGAATTGGTCAAAACTTGAATCTTTTTCTTCATACTTACTTGCATTGTTACAAAAACCCCACTTGCCAAACTAAGCACAAACTATTTCAATTCAACCGATATAGGAGTAAAAACTAATCAATATAATACCAATTTACATATAATGCCCATCAGATTATCTCCTCAAATCTCAACCCATAACTTGAAAAACCCTAATCCCCAATACACATAAATATCTAAAAAAAAAATGAACTAACCATGATTAATAACAGTAGTTTCATCGTCGGCAGTAGATTCAGGATTAACAGGGGAATTAAGCCCAGACATATCAAAAGCAAGGCTATACTTCCCAGAACTACTTCGAACCCATTCTTCGGAATAATCAGGGTGAGTTGACTCGGGGGAAGAACCGGCTAGGTAAGAGTGGGAATCGTCAAAAACTCGGCGAGCAGTAGAAAGAGGAATAGGGAGAGAAGTAGAAGCGTCAGTAGGGAAATTAGAAAGAGGAATCATGACAGGAGAAAGCGTCGAGTTTTCGCCGGCGCCGGGAACGGAAGAAGGAGCGTCGGTATGAGTATGAGAAGCGTCGAAATTGAAGGTGAAACCAACTTGACGGATTTTAGGATCGATAATTGACCTATTTGGGGGTATTCTTCGAGGTTCCATTTTCTTTTTTCTTTTTTTGGGGAACTAAATTTTTGGGTGAAAGTGAGAGAGAGGGGGGTGATTTGGAGGAGACTCTACTCGGAGGTAAGAGAAAGACAAACTTGACTTTGCTTGTTTTGTTTGTTTATTGTTTTTCTTATTTGTTTGTAGATCATTGGCAAACGGTTGATAACTGATAAAGGTTATTCTGTTAGTTGATAGTTGTTAGTTGATTATCGATAGGTTGATTGAAGTGGACGTTTGGATTAATTGCTTCTATCAAGTGATTTGACCAGTTCATTTTGAACACGTTAGGAGAGCATATTGTTGTAAATTGGCTGATTGCAATAAATTGTTTTAGCTAAATAATTTAACAAACATTAGCATTCGATGATTTGACTACCTAACCATTTTATTTATATGTAAATAAATAAACTAAAATTGTTCATCGGTAATGAATATGCATTTTGGGATTAATTTTAATGAAATATGTTATTTGGAGATATATGTTTTCCTTTATAACGTTTCATTATTAATCAATATATCACTAAGTGCTGATTGATGAAAATAAATTTATTAAAAAAATGTTTAATGTAAAACAAGCATATGATTAGAAATCCTTTATAATGATTTTTCTAGTTAAATTATATTTAAATTTTTATTATCATTACTACCATTTAATTAATATTAACAATAATATATGTGGTTATTAAGGAAGTTTGGCAATAGGAGTGAAATTGTGAGAATCAAGCGTGGGACTAAGGTAGGGATCGTTAGATTGTAATTAATCACATTAAAGTTATAAACTATCATATTATATCTATAAAATTTGTCACTTTAAAATAAGAAGAGATCAACGTAAGATCATAATTAGTCAATTTTAAATTATAATTGATCATTTTAATCTATAATAGAAACAATCACTTTAATTATAATTAATTACTTTAAAATTATAAATAATTATTATTTTAAAACCATAAGTTTACATCACATCACCTCAATATTAGAATGACCATCAACAATTTGTGAACCCATATAGCATTGTTACACGTGCAAGTTTGCATGTCCCTAACACAATACATACCCACATTGATCCAACTCTTAACGTGTCATCCCTCCCCTACATAGCATTCTTCCCTTAATGGCCTAATCTTCTCCTATTCCCTTGGCAATTGGCATCAATAATGGCCATTACAACCACTACATCTACATTACACACCTTCTTACGCCGCCTTCAACACACCTCCGCCTCTAACTCCACCCAACATCTTCCCCTCCTTACCCTCCTTATCTCCACCGCCATATTCCTCCTGCTCGCCACCCTCACCCTAACCGCCACCCTCATCGGCCTCGTCTTTTTCGTTCTCGGTCTCATCGTTTTTGTTCCCTTCATCATCCTTTTTAGCCCCATTTGGCTCCCTATTTTTGTGTGTGTTTTTGTTCCTCTTCTCGGATTTGTATCTCTTTGTGGGTTTGGTTTCGTCGCCTTGGCTGCTTTGTGGTGGGTCTACCGGTACTGCCGGGGGATGCACCCACCAGGTTCCGACCGGTTTGATTATGCTAGGAACAGTATTGCCAATACGGCTCGAGGCGCCAGGGATTATGCTAGGGAGTATGGTGGGTATCTTCATTCTAAGGTTAAGGATGCGGCCCCTGGTGCTTAAGTCATGGCGCTTTTAAGTCGGGGGTGGTTTAGAGCATGTTAAGATGTAAGATCGTATAGGAGCCTTAAATATTTTTTCGTTTTCTATATAGTTTTAAGGTTCAAAATTTTGAGACATTGTAAAATAAATGGGATATGAAAATTACTCATCCCGATTTTATATGTTCTTTTCAAATAAAATTTATGAATTTTAGTGTTAAACTTTGATTATAATTTTTGATTGATCTATAAGGAAAAATATATTTATGTAGAATCTTATTAGATACGTCTTAATATATATTTTTTAAATATCAATGTTTTTGAAATTTTAGAACTCATATAGTCAAAATTATTTGATTTGAGTCACCATTAAAAACAATCACCACCTTGACGAAAATTCATAGTCAGCAAACGATCTCACCAACACATAGTGAATATATCTCAAGCCAAAACCCGATGCAAAGCTCATACATAAGTCATACATCACGATAAGTCTTCAACTAAGTCTCATCCCGAAAAGTCTTCAACCAAGACTCATCACACACTCGTCATCAAGTATAACAACTCATAATGCTCCACCTGCATCACAAGTTTCGGGCAAGCTCCACCTTAAGGCCAACATGCTTACAATAGGAGCTCCCCAACACCGCCCCAAAGGGCCTACTGAATCACATAGTAATCAATATTTAGCAAGTCTAAGCAATGTTTAAACTTACTAAATGGAACAAACTTAGTAAAGAAATCAGTTGGGTTGTCAACGGTCCCGATCTTCTTTACCTTTACCCTCTTGTCAGTACGCAAGAAATGATACCTGACATCAATGTGCTTGGTCCGATCATGGTGTACTTGGTCTTTAGCTAAGCAAATGACACTTAGACTATCACAATACACCGTAGCAAAATCCTGTGCAATACCCAGTTCACCTACAAGGCCTTTGCGCCATATAGACTCCTTAGCTGCAGAAGTTAAAGCCATGTACTCAGCTTCACTAGTAGACCACGTAACCGAAGACTACAATGTAGACTTCCAACTAACCACAAAACCACCTAAAGTAAACATACCCGGTCACCAACCTCCTGTTATCCACATCAGCTGCATAATCAGAATCACTATACCCAGTTACCAAACACTCCTTACCATTCCCATACACAAGACCAATATCAACTGTTCCTCTCAAATAGTGAAAAATCCTTTTCACCCCCTGCCAGTGCTCTCTCCCAGGTCGAGCCATGAACCTACTCACAACATTAACAACGTGCGCAAAATCCGGCCTAGTACAGACCACTGCATATATCAAACAACCAACTGCGTTGGCATAAGGGACCCTAGACATATACGCCAACTCCTCCTCGGTTAGAGCTGACATAGACAAAGACAATTTGCAACTCACAGATGTTGGTGTACTTTATAGGCTTCGATTTCTTTATCCCAAAACGAGACAAAATCTTTTCGATGTAACTTTTCTGAGTCAAGAAAATTTTACCCTTAGCCCGATCCCTATAAATCTCCATACCCAAAATCTTTTTAGCTGGACCCAAATCTTTCATGTCAAATTTCGAGCTAAGCAACTCTTTAAGTCTAGCAACATCAGATTTATTCTTTTTGGCAACAAGCATGTCATCAACATATAACAACAGATAAATCATGGAACCATTATCTAACTTACAATGATACACACAGCAATCATACGAGTTTCTATCAAAACCATGCGAAACAATAAAAGAATTAAACCTCTTGTACCATTGCCGAGGAGATTGCTTAAGTCCATACAATGACTTTAGCAATCTGCATGCATAGTGCTTTTTCCCTGGAATCTCGAATTCCTCGGGCTGTTTCATCAAAATCTCCTCCTCCAAATCACCATGTAGGAAAGTCGTCTTAACATGTAGCTACTCCAGCTCAAGGTCATAATGTGCTACAATTGATAATAGCACACGAATAGAAGTATGTCGAACCACCAGTGAGAATATCTCCACAAAGTCAACCCCTTCTACCTGACTGAACCCTTTTGCAACTAGCCTAGCCTTAAAATGAACTTTCTCAGATTCAGATGACCCTTCTTTCTTCTTAAAAATCCACTTGCACCCTATAAGCTTCCTCCCCTCTGGTACCTTCACAAGTTCCCATACTCTGTTCTTGTAAAGAGACTGCATCTCTTCACCCATTGCAGCAAGCCATTACACCGATTCACTACAACTAATTGCTAGTTTATACGTGGCAGGTTCATATGACTCTATATCATCAGCTACACTCAATGCATAACCTATCCAATTCTCAACAAAGCAATTTCTTCCTTCCATCTCTTCAATCAACCTAACAGAGTAACAGGCTTCTTGATAACTCGTTTAGGTTTCTCAAGAATGGTGTCAGAATGACTAGATGACTCCAGATTAGACTGCTCCACCTCCTCCACAGAGTTCAAAGAATATGGAACAACCTCAGGTTTAGGAGTACTCGGCACTGGAACCTCAGTATCATCATCAATAAACTGCACTCGAGGTAAATCAGCAATGGATGACTGATGTACCTCAAGTACTCCATTTGTCTGCAGCAAGTTCTCCTCTTTTTTTCCCAATTCAGAAGACTCCGAGCTCTTCTTGGAATATATGGTGCTCTCGTCAAAAGTGACATCCCTACTAAGGATGACTTGACCCTCCGAAGGTGAATAGATCCTAAATCCCTTCACACCATCACCATACCCAACAAAACACCCCCGTCTTGAATCGTGGATCCAACTTACCCTCACTAACACGATAATAAGCAACACAGCCAAAAATCTTGAAATTAGAGAAACTAGGCAACCTACCACTCCAGATCTCAAACGGGATTTTGAAGTCAACTCTCAAATGAGGACCCCTATTGATGATATAACAAGCTCTCATCACAGCTTCACTCCAATATTTCCTCCCAAGCCTTGCATTAGAGAGCATGCATCGAACTCTCTCAAGTAGTGTCTGATTAACCCGCTCTGCAACACCGTTCTGCTGTGGTGTCATCCTGACGGTATGATGCCGACCAAGACCCTTATCTGCACATAACTAATTAAACTCCTCTTTGCAAAACTCTAGCCCATTGTCTGTTCGTAGCTTCTTGATCTTCCTACCCTGTCGATTCTCCACCAAAGCTTTCCATTACTTAAAAGCTTTTAAAAACCTTATCCTTTGACTTGAGCAACCTAAGCCATATGTATCGGGACTTGTCATCTACAAATGACACAAAATAGGGAAAACCTCCGATACCTTCAACCCTAGATGGACCCCAGCAATCTGAATGGATATAATCGAGCACATCATCAGTAATGTGAGCACCCTTGCTGAATTTTGACCTGTGTTTCTTCCCAAACACACAATGCTCACAAAATTTAAGGTTGACAACCTTGATCCCGGATAGTAGACCCCTCTTAGTCAATAGCTGTATCTCCTTCTCCCCCATATGACTAAGCCTCATGTGCCAAATCTTGGTCATCTCCTGGTGAGACACTGATGCGCAAACCGCAGAATTAGACAGTGTGACACCCTCTAAGACATAGAGGGTGTTCCTCTTGATACCCTTGAGTACCAACTCCGAACCTTGATAAATAGACAACTCCCCATCAAAAAACACTCCATTGTACCCCAAATCATCCAAGGTACCCAATGAAATCAGATTCTTCCCCAAAGTAGGGACATGCCGCACCCTAGTCAATGTTAACTTTCGCCCATCACTAGTTCTCAATCTCATGGACCCAATACCCGTAATCTTACAAGGTGCATTGTTACCTACAATAACTTTACCCCCATTGCAAGACTCATACGTGTCAAACCAGTCTCGATACGGACTCATATGGAACGAACACCCCGAATCTAGAACCCAGTCATCAGAAAGATTCCTCAGACTTAGCAGAACTCACTAATGCCAAGTCTTCCTCCGAATTATAGTTCTCCTTCGGTTTTTCCTCAACTACAGCAACTTGGGATTTGCCCTTCCTCACCGGATAATTAGCCCTAAAGTGACCCGGTTCCTTGCAGTAATAACAGGTTTTTCCCGCAGTCTTACCAGATCCCTCATTGCCGTTTTCAGCACCCGACCAAGTATTGTTGCCCTTGTTAACCCCCTTCTTCTTTTTAAATTTCCCGGACTTAACAAACAACCCACTGCCTCTCTCCCCATTATCACCTATAGCTTTATGACGAAGTTCCCTAGTATGAAGTGCTGCCTTCACTTCTTCTAGGGTCAGAGAGTCATTACCAACAACAAAAGACTCAACAAAATTCTCATAGCTAGACAGTAGAGACACAAGTAAAATCCACGCAGTATCCTCATCATCTATTTTAACATCTAAGTTACGCAAATCCAGAACAATAGAGTTAAGTTTTTCAAGATGTTCCCGTAAGGTAGTACCTGACTGCATTCGGAGGCTGAACAACCGCTGCTTCAACAATGATTTGTTGGTCAGCGACTTAGTCATATACAATGACTTCAATTTCATCCATAATTCCGCCGTTATAGCCTGATTAGCGACCTCCGTGATGATATGATCATCCAAACTTCGAAAAAATTGTAGAATGAGCCTTTTCCTCCATTACTGCTAATTGCCCGTCAGTTAATCCGTCCTCCGATCCCGTAGTAGTACTCTTTGGAGCCAATGGACGCCAGATTTACTGCTGTTTCAACAGAGCCTTCACTTTATTTGCCGTAGCCCGAAACTTTTTTTCCCGGTAAATTTCTCGATTCTTATTGTAGAATCTCCAGCCATTGTTTCACTCAAAAACTCTCCAAGGACTTAAACCTGAGCTCTTGATGCCAATTATTGTGCGACAGCGGAAGCAAGATCGATGAACAATAATGAAACAATAAGAAATTCAATGCAAAAAATAAGAAAATGACACAAGAGATTTAACGTGGTTGACTATCAATGTGATAGCTACGTCCACCGGCACGATATCAAATAATTTCACTATGATTGCATATAATTTACAAGATGAATTACAATCACACTCACGTATTATAATGGCTCTCTTGTGATCTCTCTCAATTTGTGAATCATCATGTATTAGCCCTTAAAATGGGAGTTTATATACTAATGCCCAATAAAAGGAAGTTATTATATAATAAACACAAAGTAATTGTCCCCAAAGACACCTCCCGTGAAAAGAAACCGCCATTTCGCGAGCCGTGTACAACTATGCGAGCCGCGAAATGGAGACAGAACGCACTCCACGCCCCGCGGACCTGGACAGTAGCTGCTCCGTATCCCGCGGATTACTTTTTGACCCATATTCATGTTCTTCAATGGTGCTTGCTAATTTGGTCACCATTAACAACATTGAACCACTCAGTTTTGATGAAATAATGTTAAGAAAATATTTAAATAAAATGTCGATTAAAAAAAAAAAAACTAATGTCACGTCAATAAAAAATTTAAGTAAAATGCATCCACTTAGCGGGTTTTAAACCCTGGTTGATTTTATTTTGGATTTTAAGTAATTTCAATTAATCTCAATAACAATCCACAAAATCTGCCTATGCTATTATCCCATGTTGTTTGGGGTACATGACCAAGTAATGTGGCTATATGAATCACATGGAGACTATTAACAACATACTCTATGGCCAAAAAGTATCTCAATTTAGTTTAGTCTTCAAGACTTAATTTAATTTGTTGTTGATCCCATTTACTCCTTTCTGTTATTTTTTTCATTTTTCACAAATTTCAAAGTAAAGTTTAAACCTCAATATCTCTAAATACGCATAATAAAAAATTATAAAAAATACATAATAAACAAATATACATTAAGACGAATTTAATGAGATCTCACATAAATATATTTTATCTTCTAAATATGTTTTAAAAAACATTAATCAAATTTCTCTCTTCTTAAGGTGGAACATTCCAAATGGGAATAAGAACATTAAATAATGGAGAGAGTATGAGATGGTAAAACAATATAATCAGCTAGAAATGTTTATTCGGGTTATTTGGTCAATTTCAAATTAGATAGTTCGAGTCGGTTTAAAATCGAATTTTGATTTATTTTAGTTTTTACAAAATAATAAACACATTGTAAAATTTAGGTCATATCAAATTCGATTACAAGCTGGTAACTATCAAATCATCAATTGTATTTTGAAATGACCTTTATCAACAAAAAAAACAAAATGCAAACTAGTAGAGGTTAATTGTGATAGGAAAATCATTTGTTGCTCCTTGACATACCCTGATATTTGTCTTTACTTTTCAATGTAAATTTTGTACTATATTAATGTATTTTAGACCATTAACTGAAATACTAATTTTTTCTTATCTAAATTATATATTTTAAAAACGGTAAATGTAATCTGGGAATATAAAAAAGTTCTATACTATGATTGGATTGTCAATTAGTAGGAATAAAAAAGTACATTAAATACGCCTTTAGTATAAATGTATAACAATAATTGAAATTGTCATACAAATTTAATAATTAATTAAATAGTTGAACAGTTAAAATATATATATATATACTAAAAAAGGTGGTAACATATTAAATTAAATTTTCGACTATTTTAAATAGTCGGAAATTTTCGTTAATACTTTGTGTTAATCGAAATTTCTGCCTAATTTTGACTAAAAATGTATTGGTCGGAAGTTCCTACGACTTTTCTTACAGCACAATCAAATAATCAGATTTTTTCGACTAAATTTCCAACTAACACAATTTATTCGGAATTTTTTAGAAACTTAAAATGAGAAAAGGAGAGAAATTACTCATCCTTCATTTTTGACTATTTTCCTATTATTTCTAAACAAAATTTTGGTCCAAAAAAAAAATTATTTCAGACTTTTCGATTGATTTTCAACCAAATTTTTGTCCGAAAAAAAGTTTTTTTCATCTAAGATTTCAATAAAAAAGCTTTTTCTGACTTTATTATATAATTTTTAATCATTCATGATAAACTTAAAAATTTCATTTTATTTTATTAAGCTTGATAAAATTTAAAGAACTAACACTAATGACTATACTAATACGTCTAAAACTAAACTAATATAACTAATAATACACTAATAAATACTACATTATACAATTACGACTAATAATATAAAACTAACACTAAACTAATATTCTCCGAGTATCATGAAAATGATGATGATATAATATGATGAAGAAGATGATGTGATGATGATGATGATGGAATATATGTGAATCAAATAATACCTTTTTCTACTGATTGTTTGAAACAAATATCAGTTCTTTCCTTATTTGTGGTTTAAGAAACTAATATTCTCTCCACAATTGTTCTATTTAGTTTTTGCATACTATCCAATGCACTAATTTAATTCTAAATATCTCTAATTGTACATAATTAAAAATTATAAAAATTTAATATGACGTGTATATTTAAGAATAAAATACAAATTAAGAGTGATTGATAAATAGTATAAATAAATTAATGAGATATTTTGTTTCTAGTAATTGTTATTTATAACAATTATTGATTTATCTTATCTTACCATTAATGGAAGAATATGAAAAAATTGCTGAAGACAACTTTTAATTGATTATGAAGAGACTAAATAAAATGAATGACAGAGAAGTGTTTTCCAAGTCCATCTAAATATTAGTTGTTAATTTATTACCATTAGTTTGATACAATTACATTTAACAATAAAATAATATTATAATATTTATGAAATAAAATTGTAAAGTTTTTCATAAAAGTCACTACTATAAATAAGTTTTCCCCTGCTTATACATACTCGAAAAAAATCATCTCCCACAAAATCCAATGGCAAGAAAGAAAACAAAATTAGCATACATAGAAAACCCGACTACCAGAAGAACAACCTGTAGAAAAAGAGTGAAAGGGCTTTTAAAAAAGGCAGGAGAATTAAAAATCTTGTGTGATATTGATGTTTGTGTTATCATTTACAATTCTAAGAATGATCAAATCCCTGTGGTTTGGCCTTCTTCTGAGGCTGAAGCCAAAAGAATTATCTCTGAGTACCAATTAAGATCAGAGTTTTATCAGTCTCAAAGAAAAGTTGACCAAAAATCATATGTTCAACAATATGTAAACAAAGTTATTGAGAAACTGACAAAATTACAAAGAAAAAACCGAGAAATGGAGATGAAGAATCTTATCGGTCAACTTTTTCTTGGGAAAGCTATAGAAGAAGTTCAACCATTTGATATTGTTGATTTGCTTTCTGCCATTGATGATAAACTTAAAATGGTTGATCATCAAATTAATGTTTTAAAAGAAGTTCAAAAGGTTGATGATGGAGTTGGTCCTTCTCAAATACATTATATGATCCCTTAAATTGTGTGCAGGGAGAGCTATTTTTGTATTACAAGTTTTTTGTTTAAGCCACCAATCCATGTTTGTCATTGTCTTAATACATTCAATATCATAAATACTGAATGTTGTTATTGTTGTCGTGTATACAATCACTTATGAGTACTTTATGGGTAAGAGCCAAGTATTTAATTTGAAGTAGTATTTAGAATCATGAAATTTGTTGTAGATTTTTTTTAAATTGTTTGTTATTGTCATATATCCAATATCATATATCTTAAAGTAGAATGCTGGTGTTTCTGTTGTAAGTGTCACAGATGATAAGAAAATTTTACTTACTTTTAGCTTTTTATTGAATGAAGTTTTTATCTCTTATGGTATGTTTGGATTGGGCCATTTCATTTGAATTGATGAAATTGGCCCAATTTCATTGTTTGGCTAAGCTGCAAAATTGAAATTGAAATTGGTCCAATTCCAACCCAAGTAAAAAACAAATTTTTTATTTCCAACCCATACCTTCCCTAATTTCAATTCCTATTCAACCCAAATATTTTGTTTATTAAATATATATTAAAGTTACTTATCTTGGAAAATATTTTGACACTTTGGCTATTATGTAAATTTTTCATATTTTTTTGGCTTTTCATTTCAATTTTTTTTTTAAAAAAAAAGGTTCAAAATGGGCCCATTTAAGCATTTGGGTCGACCAGTCTAAAAAAATACAAATGACCAGTGAATGGGATAGTGAATTGGACTTCATGTCCACCAACAAGAATCACCCATAAATCCCTTGGGAGTAAGAAAATTTGAAAAAAATAAGATTATTTAACAACTTTATTTCAAAAATAAGCTTCGTGAAAACTTTATTCCCAAAATAAGCGTACGTACATCCAAACCTAGGCTTGGTGTAATGTCACTGTTACTAATAACGAAATAAAAAAAATAGTAAAGTCTCAAGTCGTTGTTAGTAACAGCGACTCTAAGGTTGACTGGTCAACTCCTTAATCTCGTAGGTTGGAATGAGGAAGTAACTGAAATGACGAAGAAGAAACTTAAAACACATTAAGTCGCTGTTAGTAACTGCGATTTGAGGCTTTACTAAATTTTTTTTTAAAAAATTTTTTTTAAAATTTTTTTTAATTCGCTGTTAGTAACAGCGACATTACACCAAGCCTAGGTTTGGATGTACGGACGCTTATTTTGGGAATAAAATTTTCACGAAACTTGTTTTTGGAATAAAGTTGTTAAATAATCATATTTTTTTCAAATTTTCTGAGAGTAACTCCACAATTTTTGTGATAGACGGTCTCTCTAATAGATGCATTAAATATATGGGCTAAATAACCCAACTAATACAAATTAAAGTGAAAATAAAAATGTGAACTTCTTGTTTTGAGGTCGCTTATTTGAAAAACGGTCTCTTATAAAAGTAGTTGTTTACTCTGGTAAAGCAACTACTTTTGCTTAATAGGTAGCAATGGGCCCATTTGATCAACGGTAATAATTAGCACAAATTCTTGTGAGAGGCGGTCTCTTTGAGAGACCATCTCTAATTGAACCAAACCATTATATATTTTTTAAAATATTATAAATAGGCATTAAGAATAATGTAAGTAAACATTTAAGATATTAAAAGTAGGCATTAAGGATATGGTAAGTAAGCATTAAGAATAATGTAAGTAGACATTAATTTTTAATGGGCTGGGCTTAAAATATGTCTCTCAAAGAGACGGTCTCTCAAGAGACTAACTGAATAATTAGTGGCAATGGAAATAATTTTGTAGTGTAAATTTTCATGATAATTCCCATGATAATGAACGTTTAATCTTTAAAAATTTAAATTTAATATTTTTGGTTGAATGTAATTACAAGATTATCCAAACAATGCTATAGAATTTAAATTTGAGAATTCAATTCCAATATTTTCCAAAAAACTATGTGGATTTGAAATATAGGAATTCAATTCTTTGATTTCCAGACGAGATTGAGGAATTGGAATTGGAATTTAAATTCATAATTTCAATTTCTTGAATTGAATTACAAAAATTCAAATAAAATTCGTGTTTTCAAACGCTACCTTAAGTTAATTTGTTTGTTGGTTTTTTAAAAATCATGTAATATGTGGGTTTTAACAGGGGTATACAAAATAAGATATCAAATATAACTCAATTCGATATTTTGTATATTCGATTTTTCAGATAGTAAAAAATGTTTAAATGGTAGATTATTCAATTTGCATTTCGAATTTTCTGGATCAAAATTATCTGAATATTTGCATTTCAAATTATCTGGATCAGAAAGATTATTCAATTTAAATGGTAGAGATATTCAAATTTTATGAATATATAAATATTTAAATATATTAATATGAAATCTTATTAAATTTGTCTCAATAAACATAATTTTAATATCTTAAATTGAAAATTGTGACTCAAATTATATTTGAAAATTATGCAAAAAGTCAATGTTACAACTAAAATGAAACGGAGTAATGTTTTTCATGTATTCAATCCTTCATATCCTAAATTGCTCATTGTAAGGACATGCTTGTATCGAAAGTAAATAATTAAGAGAAAAATAAAAATTAAACCATAATAATAAAGCTAACAATAGGTGAATATGAAAGGGTATATATGAAAGAAAGATGATAGAATGGTGTGAGTAGGATGAAATAAAGAGGATATTATTATTTTATTGGGAGTGAAGGGGGAAATATTCCCCTTCTTTCCCACTAAATAAATATTTACCCTAAAATGATAAGTCTAACTCCTTAATTTTGAGAATCGAATATTATTTTAGTTGTAGAGTAAATACCATTTTTGAAGAAATATTTAGAATTTGATTCTCAACTTATGTTTTTGTCCCCCTCTTTCCCTCAGCCTGCGGTATAAGATCAATTTCTCTTTCTTATTATTTTACAACTAATTGTTACCTCGAACAATAATTAATTTCTTTTAATTTTATACTTAAAATTGTCACCTCAAACAATAATTAATTTCTTTTAATTTTATACTTAAATAACATATAATTTTTATTTATCAGTATATATATATATATATATATATATATATATATATATATATATATATATATATATATATATATATATATATATATATATATATATATATATATATATATATATATATATATATATATATATATATATATATATATATATATATACCCATAACAGGCATCTCCTAAACATATAATTACTTTATTTTTGTTTCCTTCAAAAAGTCTTCGGTTATAGGTTTGATGGGTAGCGTTCCAAAATTTGGATATAATATTGCGGCATCTATCAAATAAAGGTCAACCAAATAACATAATTTAGTTCAAATTATAGTTCAAAATCATATTCTTTTTAAAAATCCTAATTTCTGTTTGCGCTTAATATATATATTTTTATTTTTTTTATTATATAGTAGACTTCAAAAATAGAGAGAATTACTCGAGAATCGATACCATAACCTTTTTAAAAAAAAGTAATACTTACTATAATTGAAAAAAAAAATTCAATTTTTTATTTTTTGCGCTTAATATAGTTGTTCTTGCATGTGTTGCTTATAAACAATTTGCAACATTTAAATTCTAACCTATTGATAATTTGGAATTTACTACAATTTAGTCTATTTAATAAGTCCAATTTTTTGCACTTAAAAGCACTTTTTTTTTTCTCCATTTTTCTGATTCGTGGTGAACTATTCCAAAATACACTTAAGTTAGCTCTATTTATTAAGGAAACATAATATTCTATATTACCCTTCCTACCTTTTATATCATATGTTAACATATTAGTCTCCTTGTAATCTTCTTACTAGAATTATCTCCTTCTTTGACACCTTTTATTTGGGAATGTATAGCTGTGCATATTCATAAATACAGTTTGTTACTGTATTTGGTTCTTAGCTTGTATTATTTATAACAATTTCCAATGAATGAAATGAATATCAAATTACCAAAACCTTTACATGGTATTAGGATCGATCTACACCATCCAAACCATAGCAGCAACTTCATCATCCCAAATTCCTAGTGATAATCTAAAAAAGCCTCTACTCTCTCTCTACCTTCATCATATTATCAAGCTTAACCCTACAAACTACTTATCATGAAAACTTCAAACTGAGGCCATTCTATTTGGCTATGACTTACTCAAATTTATTAATGGCACATATCAGTCCCACTCACCCACGATTACCACGGATGAAAAAGAAACCACTAATCTTGATTATAATTTTTGGCTTCGACAAGACAAATTGTTAATTGGTGCTCTCATAGGCACACTTGATCATGATCTTGATTATAATTGGTCCTCTAAAGCCCTATGGGACTCCCTTGCTCATACATATGCTACCCCGAGCCACGACAACATCAAGCAACTAAAAGATAAAATTAAAAACATTAGCAAAGGTTCTCGCTCCATCACAGAGTATATGCAATCAATCAAAGTTTGTGTTGATAAACATGCCGCTCTTGGAAAAGCTATGGATGATGAAGACTTGGTAACCTTAATGCTTATTTAAGTTACATTCTCAATATTTGCAGAAGTTCATTACTGCTACTAAATACTTGGTAACCTTAATGCTTATTTAATCAAATTGAATTAAGCCTCATAACTTTACCATCATAGCACATCACAAGATCACAACAATAATGACAACTGATATATGTAAGGGTCTGGTTAGGTGAGGACCGTAGTCCTAAACCTTAACTGTGGTGGGAGTCGTCACTCCTCTCAATACTGTTATGCTCGAGACTTCACAGGATGGGTTTTTCTCGGACCCCCTATCTGACACCGCATTTTACGTGCCGGCTAACACGGACGCCGGGATTTTACATGTCGGTCCATGGTTCGACTTTACCTTACTATCAGAGTCATACAATCAATATCATGCAATATCAAACAAGACTGTAAACCGAAATATTTTACATTCTTATAAGTCAAACTTCCACTAGTCAAAATTTTGACAATTCTACCGTTTTAATATAAACAAATTACTAGTATCTAATAAATTAATATTAATTAAATAACAAATTTTCGTAGCTATACTAAGATTCCTGAGGCTAAACTAAATCATTATTATGTCATAAATAATCATAAAAGTCAAGAGTAATATTAATAACATATTTTATCAAATAATCAGTAAAATAGTAAAACGGATCTATCATAACTAAAAAAAAAAACATAATCCGACAAGTTATTAAAGGTCCAAAATCTAAATGAAATGAGTTTTCGAGAAAAACAACGCTAAGCATTTTAACAAATTTGTTTGACTATTTTACCAATAAACCGATTAAAAATTTATCAAAACACCAAGATGATATGAAATCATTTTAAAGACATAAGTTTATTTAACTAGTAAAATTCATATATATCTATATTATCATATTAATCAAAGATTTTCATATATATGACTTTTTTTTTTCGAGTGTCCCAAAAGTATTATTGTTTTGACGAAAATATTACTTAACTGGATATGACTTTAATATTACCATGTAAAGTTTTAATGATTAAAATAAAATCATGTTGATCATACTTTTATATTATGGAGTAACCATAAATAAATATCATATAACGAGAGAGTTAAGAAAATGTATACCATTTTCCTCCGACGGTGGTGCTAAACCAAGTAAGAGAATAATAATAAGAAAATAAGAACTCAAAGAAATAAGCTCCAATAGAGAAAGTCTTCAAGGTTCCATGCTTCAAAAAAGTAGATCTTCAATCACCCAAAAGAAAATGATATCCAAGCTCCAAAAGATAATACTTGACTTTTTAAAAGTTGATGATTATTGGCTTAAGAAGTGATAAGATCAAGCTCCATCTTCATTTGATTCTTCAACAAATAAAAAGGGTATAAAGTTTGTAAGATGTTAATGAAGTGAAGATATAAGAAAGAATGGTAGAAAGATTTGATGATGGGGGTGCAAGTGATCTCATGGCTAAGGAGGGGTATTTATAATGGATTTTGGGCAACTTTTTAGTTCATAAGATTGTATGAAAAAGAAGGTTAACTTGTGTAAGTGATTTAGAGCGTGTAAGTGAATGTGTAAGAGTTGGAGTGTGTAAGTAGATGTGTAAGAGTTTGGAGTGTAGAAGAAGGTTAACTTGTGTAAGAAAGTGGTGATAGCTTGTGTAAGTGATGAACATTATGGATTGATGTAGAAAGGTTTTTGGTTCATCAAATTTTTGTTCTAGTTTATACTAGTGAAATTGTTTTAGATTAATGTGAAAGTATGATTAAGGTTTGATTATGAAAATATGATAGTTTACTTAGAAAATTTTAGTTAAAACTATACTTAAAGTTAATAAGAAAAATATAGTTAATTTTTAGGTATAAAATAATTAAATCAAAGTTGTAAGGTTAAAATGATAAGTAGTAAAGTTAGTTTAAGGAAACGAAATTGAAATGTAACGTTTTAATAAAACCGTAAATATAATATTTAAATTTTACTTTTCGTAGTATAAAATAATAAAATAATATTTTAGTGCTTATAAAGAAATTTAAGAATATATATACATAAAAATTTTTTTTTTTAAAGTTTAATATTTGGAAGAAATTACAAAAATCGGAATAAAGTTTAGGAATTAAAGGTGATTTGAATTAGATAACCAAAGGATTAGGAATTCGAAAAGAAATTTCGGAATAATTAATCGAAAGATTAAGATTAAGAAATTCGAACCTGTTACAAATATAATCTCTGTTTCCCAACTTTATAGAGATAATTATATATCTATACTTTTCTCACTAAATTTCTTTTTTGTCAAGGACACCACTTCACAGCAGATTCTCTTCCAAGGTCATCCTAGTCATGGTACCTACTCCATTCGCTCAACATAATATCTAGAGTAGTGCAAAAATTATTTAGCTTCTTTGTGTTAGACCCGCAGCTACAAGTAAAACGTGCACTAACAATAACTTTTTTATTACTATTTCTAATTAGTATTCTACTCACTTTGTAGACAAATCCTTTTAATTTCATCTCTAAATCATAAAAAATGAAATAGTAAAATACAATATTTTGAAAACTCTTAAAGACATATCATTCTATATACGTGTTTATGTAATAATCTATTTTCCTAGTAATTATGATTTGCAAGAATCAGGTTTATCTTATATTTCCTTAAAAATAAAATGAAAAAGGTTGAAAACAGCTGGTAAATTGAATCTGAAAATACTAGATGAAATGAATGACAGAAAAAGCTTATCCTAATCCCACTAAATATTAGTTGTTTACTTATTTCCCATTAGTTTCATATAATTATATTCAGTAATATAATATATTTATAATATTTATCAAATAAACTTCTAAAATTTTTCATATAATTCACTACTATAAATTAGTGTCCCTTCATACCCTAATCTACACATTTATACCTATCTTCCCACCCTGTTAATCCCTCTCGCTCAAATCCTTTGATTCAATTCTCATTGCCTTTTTTCTGACCCCTTTTTCTCAACCTATTATGTACCTGAAAAATTTTTCACCCCAAAATCCCAATGGTAAGAAAGAAAATAAAGCTAGCAAAAATGAAAAATTGTGCCACAAGAAGAATCACCTATAGAAAAAGGTAAAGATTCTAATGAAAAATGCAAAAAAATTAAAAATCTTATGTGATGTTGATGTTTGTGCTATCATTTATAATTGTAATGACCAAACCTTTGTGGTTTGGCCTTCTTCTATGGTTACTTGGAACCCAAAGAATAATGTCAAACTACAAACTAAGACCAGAGTTTGACCAGTCTTAAAAGGGAGAGTTGACCATAAAATCTTATCTTCAACAATGTGTAAATAAAGACCACGTTGTTAGTTATTGTCGTAAATATGATCCCTTAAATACTACATGGGTGTGAGCTATTTAACTGTATGGGAATAATGAAATTTTGTTATAGATTTTTTTAAACCAGATTGTTTTTTATTGTCGTACATTCAATCCCTCAAAACTGCATAGGTGAGAGGTAATGAAATTTGTTAAAGATTTTTATAAACTACATTGTTTGTTATTGTCGTATATTCAATCTATAAAATCCCATGTAGGCGAGGACCGTTTAACAGTTGAGATAATGAAATTTTTTAGTAGACTGTAGTTTTTGTTGTAACACACATGTACATTATAATAAAGTTTTATTTATATTAACCTTTAGTTGAATGGAGTTTTATCTCCTAAGTTGAATTAGTTCTTTGTTTTTGCGACATCATGTAATGATTTGAGTAATTTTTGGGTTTTCGCTTCAAACTATATTTATTAACAATTAAGTAGGTCTATCTTTTAAATAGTCCAACAACAACTAAACTTGACCAATTGAATCAAATTTAACTCATACTCAATTTATGGATTTAAATCCTAAACACATATAACTTGACTCATCCCGTGAACCCTTTTAGATTCAAAAGATCTAGATCCAATAATCTTAAACCTGATAGGTCAGAGCCTATTCCTGTTCTTATAAAAAATTATCAATAAGGGTCAATTGTATTCAAATCATATCTAACTCTTGAATTCTATCCAACCGTAATTTAAAGATATTGTCTAATTTAAAGATATTGTCCTTATTTTTTGATATTCAATGTGTTTGGATCAGGAGTCTTAGCCTAATAAGAAAATGACATCAGCCTTGAATAATCTATCACCATGGAATGAATCATTTAATTGGCTTTATCAAATATCATTTTAAGTATGGATTGTCGTTCCAAAATAAATGCTTAAATCTAAAAACGTCCAAAACAATTTAAAATTACATATATACGAACAACAAAAACAACGCAACAAAAATACCTTAACAAAAGCTGGAGATTAAAATCCTCCACCAAAAAACATATACAACCCAACAAAGTAGGATGTGCATAGAATTAAAATCTTGTTGTATTGAAAAATATTTATATATAACGCATGTATGCGCGTTCACAATCTAAACTCTTTAAGCTGATACATGTGGGCATGTGGCTGTCCTTTAACGTGAGAGATAACCTAAAATTTTAACCACTTGAACTAAAATTTCAACCACTAAAATAATCAAATATGTAATTTAATCTAAATTCTTTGATACTTTAATGGTTATAATTCATAAAAAAAAATATTTAAATTATAATTCAAAAAAGCCTTAAATCTTAAAGGTTGTAATTTATTTCTTTTAATTATTGTTATTTGATACACTACTACAATGCCCAAAATCAAATAGCCCACAATAAGTGAGTCGATATGTTGCTTCCACTATTGATAATTTAAGTTTAAAATGTCTTAATTTTAAATCATATCCTACAATACTATAAAAAAATTGTAAAATTTCAAAATGGTGATTTTATAGACCTTTGTCAAATAGAGTATTATTACAGGTTAAAATGTGATCTGTGTAACTTTTAAAAAGATTTTATTATGAATACATTATTATGATTTTAAGTATCATATCATCATATCATATCATACAATAATATAAAAAACTGTAAAATTTCAAATGGTGATTTTATAGAGTTTTGCAAAATAGGGTATTATTATAGGTTAAAATGTGATTGTGTAACTTTTAAAAAGATTTTATTGCATTAATATAATTTTATGTATTTAAAATAAGTTTTCAAAAATATTTTATAAGATCAAATATGTATAACTTATTTATATCCTACGGAAACTTTACATAGCTATGCATGATTTTGTGAAAAGTATATTACAAGTAATATTTTGGAGACAACTATTAACTATTATATAAAGCAATGCATATCTTTCATAATATAAAATATTTATTTAATTTAAATAATTTTAATATTACATTTTGCAAATATCATAATTTGATAATTATATATGCAATTGCCTCTGTTTTTAAATTTATATTTATATGTATTTTCATACCAACGAATTCGTGCATAACATAAGTTTGTATACTAGTAAATTATATCTTTCCGCTTAAAATAAGTACATATAAGCATATACTTGTGTGTGTGTATATATATATATATATATATATATATATATATATATATATATATATATATATATATTAAATAATTAAATATAAGAATAAATTATTTTTATAAGTTAAATCTCTTACAAAAAAAACTAAAAAAAAATATATAATAACATCATAAAATGATGGGGTGTTACACTTAACCCATCATATATGATATTAACTTTGAATTTAAAATTTTCAAATAGTATGAGTTTGAACTTGTGTTTGATACTTAAAATGAGTGAATTTGTCTAAAATCTAGACCTATATCAAATACGTCTCTAATAATTCAAGATTGGTAAATTCAAAAGTAATATGTTCAAGTAGTATGGTCAGATTATTTTTTTTTAAAAAAAGTTGTTTAACACAAACATATGCTGAAAAGGAAAATCAATTATGTATTTTTAAAAACATAAAAAAATAAATGATACCAAATTTCCATATGCCATGTTTGGGAATGATGATTTCATTTGAAATTTGGAATAGGCTCAAATTTATTATTTGGCAAATCAAAAATTTTCAAATTTAAATTTGGATCAAATTTCACCATTGTTTTTAAAGTAGTTAAAATTGAGAATTTGAGAATGACTACCCAAACCTTGTCATTTTTAAGAATTAATTTAATAAATATATATGTTCATTGTATGAATTTCTATCTAATATTATAAACAAAAAATAAAACAAATTCAAAGAATTTGAAGTATATGAGAATCAAATAATACCTTTTTTCTGTTGATTTTTTGAAAGAAATATCAATTTTTTCTTTATTTGTCATTTTAGAAAGTAATATTGAAAATAAATGGAGACAATTATTAGATTGATTATGAAAAGACTACATAAAATGAATCATACAATATTTTTTTCCTAGTTCCTTAGTTTCCTAATTATTAGCTGTTGAATTTACCCGGCCATTAGTTTTAAATAATTTCATGAAATAAAATACTACTCCATAGCTAATTTTAAAATCATAATGTTTTCCACGAATACCCAGGATGAGTAATTTAGTTTAAACTATATTCCCACTAAAAAAATTTAGAGTTTTTTTTTTTTACTTATATAGTAGGTTAAAAAAAGATGATTAAGCGAAAATTGAAGTCATGACTTTATTAAAACAATGATATTTGCTCTTGAATTGAGATAATATTTGATTTTGTTAGAGTATATAACATATTTTAAGGCCTCAACCATAAACTTAGGATTTTGGTTGAGTTGGTTTCTTGACATGGTATCAGAAGCCAACGTGACAAGAGGTTACAGGTTCGAATTTCAACCACCCCTCATTTAAAATGGAATATTTAGCGCCAGGTATGAGGAGAACCTGTGTTTCATAACTTCTATTTCTTGTTAATATAATCTACCTACACTTCGTAGCTAGACAAATTCTTTTAGGGTCTCTAAATCATTCAAAATAAAAAAATAAAATGTAAAATAAAAAAAATCTTAGGATACATCATTCTATATACATTTTAATATAATAATCATCTAATTTTCTAGTAATTTTCAAACAAAAGGATTATTAGTTTATCTTATCTTTCCTTTAAAGAAAATAATATGAAAAAGTTGAGAACAACTTATAGATTGATTATGAAAAGACTACTTGAAATGAATGGCATAAAACTCTTATCCAAAATATTTTTTATAAATATTTATCAAATAAAATTTAAAATTTTTAGATACAATTTACTACTATAAATACGTACCCCATCCTACCGTAATCTACACATTCTAAACCTATCCTCCCATCGTACTGATTTCTTTTCTCCAAATTTTTGTGTTTAATTCTCGCTGTTCTAATCTACTAGCCCTTTTCTTCAAGCCTTCCCGCCTCTACTAAAAAATATACTCTCCCCAAATCCTAATGACAAGAAAGAAAATAAAGCTAGCATACATAGAAAACCCTACTAGTAGAAAAACAACCTATAAAAAAGAGTAAAAGGACTTTTGAAAAAGGCAAGAAAACTAAAAATATTGTGTGATGTTGATGTTTGTGCTATCATTTACGGTTTACCATTCTAAAGAACAAATCCCAGTGGTTTGGCCTTCTTTTGAGGCTGAAGTCAAAAGAATAATATCAAAATACAAACAAAGACAAAAGTTTGACCAATCTGAAAGAAGAGTTGACCAAAAATTTTATCTTTTACAATGTATTAAAAAAATTAGTGAGAAATTGATGAGATTACAGAAAAAGAATTGAGAAATGGAGATGGAGAATCTCATTGGTGAGCTTTTTGTGGGGAAATCTTTAGAAGAAGTTTCACCATCTGATATTATTGACTTGTTATCCGCCATTAATGATAAACTTAAATTAATTAATCATCAAATCAAGGTTTTAAAACAAGTTTCTAAGGTTGATGATGAAGTTGGTCCTTCACAAATTCATTCTATTTGAATAATGTTTGTTTGCACCATGCATGTCCACAATCCATACATGCATGTTTTTTCTTAGAATTTTCATAATTATTTTATTTCAAATCACATTATTTCTAGTATATTTAATCTCTTAAAACCTGCGTGGATAGAGGCTATTTAATAAGATCGAGATAATAGAATTTTTGTTAATATAAAAGTCTTTTACTTAAATTAAATTATATTGTTTGTCGTACGTATAATTCTTAAATTCTGCATGGTGAGAGCTATTTCACGGTAGGTGAATAGTGGAACATTGTAATAGAATTCTTTTATACATACTACATTGTTTCACATCCTATCCTTAAATCCTAGCTTGTGTAGGTGAGATCGATCTATGAATGGTACTTGGATAATTGAATTTGGCCATTAAAGTTTTTTATTTGAACCACATTGTTTGTTAAATTGTCATATACATTTAATCTCTTAAATACTGGGTAGGGGAGCTATTCAGCGATATTAAATTTTTGTAATAAAATGTTGTTATTTTGTTGAAGTCACAATGATTATAATAACTAAAATTTTACTTATTTTAGCTTTTTTAATTAAGTTTTTTTTTATTGGAGAAGAAATCTTCACTATACATCAGGTAAATTCATTTATTTATTGGGATTTTTGCACAATCATGTAATATATGGGTTTTAACTTCCAACTCTAAGAACTACTAATACGAACATTCCGTAAATACACTACTAATGTATACGGATGTATTTTGTGAGATGGTTATAATATTCGTAATTTTTGATTTATAGTAACTATAATTTGTAAGTATTTAAATGTTTCAACTATTTAATTAATAATAGATCTAAACATTATGGCTGTAATTTATAAATGATTCTGTAATTTATAGAAAACTTATTGACAAATTTCTAAAACAAATTTAAATTTCTAACTTGATCGGTGATCCAAATATATAAAGTCCATGTGATCCAAATATATAAGGCTGAGTATAAGACGACAATGCTCGTGATGAGTAGACATCAAAATTGTTTAAGACCGAATTGTTGTTTCATAACTGATACTTCATCTGTCTTTTTGAATTTGACGTTTCTATTATATTGTTTTGACTCTTTAAAGTTTGTCACATATTCATTTTCATAATAATCCCACATTTTAACCCACTTTTTTATTTTTCTAAGTTTTTATGTACCAATTCAACTAAACATTTAAGGGGTTGATCGATAAAAGTATAAGATATATGTTATATACTCTATCGATAACATACCCCTTCATAGGAGATTTTTTCAAATTAGAAGTGTGGATGTAAGCATGTAGCACATACCCTCATTATAATTGAACATAATATTTCACTTGATATGAAATTCGAACTTATGAGATTTTTATCATACTGACTTATAATACCTTAATGGTCGAAGCCCCTTCAAACTTATGACCCTCCTCAATTAACGCTCAAAAGTTCTTTTTGAAATGAGGTTGAATAAAATCCGAACTTATGATATTCTATTATGTTTACTTTTAATGTAATGTTAAACAATGAATTAAATTAAAAGCTTAATTAAAATTTTAATTTATGCTCCACGATAATAAAAATATATATACTTTATCATCAATCTCATGCGCAAACTTCATTTTTGTCTTCATCTGATCATCAACTTATTCAATTATCATTTTTTACTTCTACTTAATAAAACAATATATGAAGTATATTTTTATTGCAAAGTCAAAGTCTAATAGTTTTTAATTTTTCTTCCTTTGACAAGGCAAAAGCATGTGACTCAATGACTTGTGAGTGGGTGGAGCCGCAAATGAAAGCCAGAGTTGACCTGAAAATTATTAGGCTTGTACTCTTGTAGCTAGCCGGTCAGTCCAAAAGACAATGTTTTGAATAATTTATTTTTTATTATATTTTATTTATTTTGTTATATTTAACATATTTGACTTTTTATGCAATTATAATAATATATTTATTAAATTATTTATAACTAAAAATCACTAGTATATTTAAGGTAAAAATATATGATTAAACGATTCAAATATAAACTCACATGACTACACATATATATTAGTGACAGTATATAAAATATAACTTTAAATGATAAATAATGTCAGTAACATGACATAACAAGTAGAAACTATTGGTACTTTGTTGAATTGTGACCCATATTAACAAGTGCTTTAATTTATTAAAATTAATTAGGAGATCGTAGAACTGTTGGACAATTAATTGTTAATTTGCAAATAAAAACTTCAATTTCATTACCTAATAATCATTAATCATAACGAAGGATGTCAATCTCCGTATAAAAATGCTATTTTAAATATAGTACTTTATATTTATATATGATGTTATTTGTTCTCATTTTTTTAAAATAAAAATCTCACATATATCTTTTCTATTATAAAAATCTCCATATAAAATAAATTCATTTATCAAAAACATTTTACTAATTATAAATTTTTACAATTAAGCATGGCAAATGAGCGGACAGGTGCGGTACGTATACCCTCCCTTATACTAATATCCACCTAAATTTCCATACGCACCAATCATAACGAGTAAAGTTTTCATACTCACACATGCCTATAGGGGCATGCATTTAGTTTAAACCCCCGATCCCCATCGCCCATGGAGGCATGCATTTAGTTTAAACCACCACAACCCATGGGGGCATGAATTTATAACATATTATAAGCTTCAACCATCAATTTAAGCTTGATTGACTTGCTTTTTTGATATGGTATCAGACCCAGCATGATAAGAGGTCACATGTTCGAATCCCAATCACACCTCTATGTTACATCCATTCTTCCAGTCTTAAGAGCTCTCATGTGAAGGTGCATGTTAGAGTATATAACATATTTTAAACCCCAACCAACAGCTTAAGCTTTTAGTTGAGACTTAGAATATGTTATTTAATCTAACATCGTCCGCACCCACTATGATAACAATATACACACCTTATACACCCATCTTAAATTCACTAGATCTATTCTGCATTATATACACATCTAATTTTATTTAAGCCTTCTAAGATTTTACTAAATCGAAGAGAGCACTATATATATACATATACATATTATTATAAGGCCTCAATCTATAATTTATAATAGGCCTCATCCAAAAATTTATAAATAAAAACTTAAATTGCTGATTATTAAGATCTAATATATGCTCCATTATTAATTAATTCTATTAATTTTATTGACAATGGCAAGAGTAATTGTGACATAAATATATTTATTTATTCAATAATTTGAAAATATTTTGTAACACAAATTCGCATTTAACGAATTAAAATAGAAGTATGCAATTTTGGTCATCAAATGCCAACTATTGTTCTATTTGACGTTTATATCAATCTGACTCTTTAATGAATTATAATGTCATTATATTCTTTCAAATATGGTGTTCTATTTCTACTCTCTAGTGCGTGGTTTTTGGTCATCTTTTCTTGCACAGGGCTTAGCCTTTGACGGTTGAATCATTTAATTTTTGATGCACTAGAAAACCGCTAAGAAGAAAAAAAAAATTATTTAAATAGCGGATGAAAATAAAATTTTTATTGTAAAGGTGAAAGAAAAAATCTTCAACTATTAAATCAACTCATAATTCTCTAACTCTTATAAATTTACTATTAAAATTTAAAACAATAATCAAATTAGTCATTTTAATAAACTACAATTTATAAGTCATTTGCCAAACAATATATCCAGGGCCACCAATTCAAGTTTTTGGGCCTCTAACTCTAGTTTCAAGAAATAGAAACATACTGAAATAAAAGTTAATTTGTTATTATATAATACTTTACCATTACCATGGTTTTTTTTTTCCATTAATACAATTAGACTAGTCTTGATATTTTTCATTAAATAAAATTTCACTCTACATTGGCATAATAAATAGCTAAATAAATTAATCTATATTATGTTTGCTTCTTTTCTTCCAACAAAATGATTTTTATCAAATGCAAATGGACATAAAAAGTTGCATATTAATTGCATCTCTATATTATTTTTATTTATATATACTATATTATGCAAATGGACATAAAAAGTTGCATATTAATTGCATCTCTATATTATTTTTATTTATATATACTATATTCTTCCCATTTGTTACATAGACAACCTAACTACAAATTTAAAATAATAATTATTTTACACGATAAATAGTGCATTTTCAAAATAAAAAGCCAAATTTTAATTCTTTGAATATCAGGGCCTCTAAAATATGAAAGACGGCTCAAATCTTTTAATTATGAAGTCGTAGTAGGGTAACCATAACCGGGCACAAAAGGACTAGCACGAGGAGATTTAATCGGAGGTTCAGACAATTTATTACCATTAACATCATAATAAATAACCCCTGAAAAATTCAACGGCTCACATTTATCACCCATCAAAATCGACCGTCTCCATAACCCACCATCCCCAAAGCTTTCTTCGCCAAATTCTTTCTTCCTCCCAATCATTTTCTTATTACTCGATTTCATACTCGTTTTCCCCACGATTTTCCGCGAAGCTCGGCGTGTGTATTTTGCGCATAAAAAGGCTAAAGCTGCTACTGATTCTAGTAAAGACATGGCTACCATTTTTGATGATTTCATCATTTGCTTTCCTTTTCTAGAATCATTCATCGTTTTTATTCTTTTTTATTTCTGATCGTGGGTAGTCTAGAAAATTCCTAAAGGCATATACGCAGACAATTAATTCTTTCTGTAGGTGATGACCAATATCCAATTAAACACTAAGATTTGATTGTTGATTGTTTTGGGTGTTATGTGGGCAATTTGGTTGACTTATGATATTGGAAGTGTGAAGGGGATATTGGGAAATTGGGTAATTCTAATGGGTTTGAGAATTGAATATTGAAGTGTGCTTTAGTGTTTATATAGAAAGAGAAAGGGAAAGAATGTGTGGGGGATGATGTGTAAGGTGATGGGTGACCGGTATTTTTTTTAGTTAGTTATGTTGTTAGTTGGTTTACCACCTTCTTCTTTGCACTTCTCTTCTCACCTTTTCTTTGTCGCGTGTAGGATTCTGATTAGAAGGTTGGGTGAATATTAAGTCATTTTATTTTAAACATCTTAAAAATTTTATTAGGATTATATCAATTTTTTTGGGTTTTATGATCGAGAAGGATAAGCTTATACTCATTTATTGATTTTTAGTTATTCATTTAATTTTTATTTTAGTTATCTTGGTATGTACTTTTGGTGGGGTGTGGTTTAACTAATTTTAATTTAATACTTCTATATTAATAAGTATATGATGATTATTGCATATATTTTTCATATGGGTGTTTGATTAAATTATTATTTTTTCTTAAATTGTTTGTTGGGCTTTTTCATGCTTTATTGGTTGATTAAACAGTTAAATATTACAAAATATTTAGTAAATAGTTTTTTTAGCTAAAATCTAAGTTATTAAGACAAAATGAAAAGTTAAACTTTTAGTTTTACCAACACAGTCTTTAAAAACTAACTTAATGTACATCTAACAAAAACCTAATTCTACCAATGAATTTAATTAAATAAGGCAACTGAATCGATCAACAATCAATTAAACAATTTCCGAATGCCGAGCATGAGGCATGAGGTCGGTGTGATTGGTTTTGGCAATGGGATGGGTCGTCGACGCCGGTGAAATTGGTTGGAAACCGGCAAGACTGAAAAGGCTATGAACGGGATGGGGTGACAGTGGGTATCAGGGTTAAGGTATAGGGGAGTGATTTTATTTAAATTTTTCTTTTTTTTAACTTTATTTTATCTTTATGTTTAAATCAAATTACCTACAATATTAGGTTGGGTAACTTGTTTAGATGCTAGTGGCAAATACCCTTTAAACTTGGTATTATTTATGATTAATTGAAAATTAGTATTATTGTAGAAAAATTAGTAAAATTTTATATTATTTATGATAATTTTTTCTAAAATTAATTGGTCAAATTAACTACCAGCTATTAATTATAGTCGTTTTTCAAACACCACTACGTAGTATTAGTTAAATACTTCTACAAACAATCTTAACTAGACTTATTACGTTTACTTATAAAAAAATCAATCCTAGCTCCTTTCTTCTCTCTTCCAACTCTTCTCTTCCTCAACTCTTCTCGTTTCTTTCAAACCCTAATTTTTAGGAATGAACGCAGTTTATACCGTAGATCAGACCAATCACTAAAACTACAATTTGATCCGGTTTGATTTGCATGTTAAACCAAATTTTATTCAGTCCTACTAATTTTCTTGAGCAAATTTTCTACAAAACCTTCTCATGGTGAGACATGTCCAAACACTCAGAATTCAAAAAATGAGTCTTTTAAATCAAAAGTGGATGTTTCAATTAGTCTAGCATATTTATTTTATTTTTCCAGAAACACTCATTGTACACATTTATTGGTTTAATTCTATCCATATGTTGAAATTTGTCTCTTTTCATGTGAGAGTTTAGAGTCATGGTAACAATAATAACAATAATAGAGGTTAATTTGTTGATGAATATCATTGATATATTGAGTTCTATAAAAAATTGCATAAAACTATGTCAGATTGAAAGACCCTTCGTTGAACGTTATATCAAACAACAATGTAAAACACGGTATGTAAAATTTTCAAATACCATCTACAATAAATCAATGATCATAAATTTTTATCAATTTCAATTTTGATTTTCTTTCAAATTTTATTATCAATTTCAATTTTGATTTGCTTTCAAATTTTATGCATTTTCTTATTGTTAGTTTTGATATAGAAATCGCATAACTCTTTTATCAATTAATTTATTTTATTTTACAAAATATCTTATCTAGAATATTATCCTATTATTATTTAATGTCTCCATGTTGTATAGAGCTAGATTACCATCCATTTCCCCATTACTTATGGACGTTCCATCGTAAGTTGATTCCTATGCAAAAGTACAATATTTGAGTGCACCACAAAATTCACTTGCTTTCTCGCACATTGTTGTCCACACATTTTTCATTTAACATGTCTTTTCAATTCTTTTAAATTTGCCTTATTTAATAAAAAAAATTTAAAAAATAAAGAACACTCTCAATATCTCATATTAGGCAGAGTAAGGATGGGATTTAAAGAGGATACGCGCAGTCAAGAAATCTCCCAACTGATAACTGCGCTCAGTAGGGATTGAATCCAAAATCTTCTATTTAATATACATATACTCTATCTATTGAGTCAAAAGCACTTTTAGGCCTAAACTTTTTGGTTTTATCTTAGTGTTTTCATTGGCTAGTCCACTTATGGTGTTGGTCCGCTTGTATTAAAGAGCATCATACATCTTTAGTCCTTAATAATTTTTTTCTACAGGATCTTTTATGCCATCGAGACCACTAAATATCCCTTTAATTTCTATTGAATGATATTAATCAATTAAAAAAAAAAAGACGGTATAGAATTAAATTACAAGTTTTCTTTGGCCAACAATAAAAATACAATTATACTAATTTTGACTTATATTTTGGTCTTCTCAAATACGCTCGGTTATTGGATCTAGTAGTGGGGTACTCATAGGTTTTACTTCATATTATTTTTTTATTTATAAAATGTTTTCACGTTCAAATGCATGATCTAGTTTAATTTAATAATTACAATTAATTTCTTATAAGAAATGATATTATATTTGAAATATATTTTTGATAGAATATATTTTTATATCAGCGGGCCTTATGAAAGAATATCTTTTTATGAAATAGTTCAATGACATTCATAAAGTTTTTGATTTCTATCTCTTCAATGAGTTCAACAAACAACTCTATTTATTGAAGTTCACTACAAAGCTATGTGTGACAGTTTAGTGTAACAATTGAGAAACTTAATATTTTAGAATAAAGGTATGTGTGGAGGTTTAGCGTAATAGTCGAGAAATTTAATATTTTATAATTGAAGAATTTAAAATAAATATTCGAACGGGGATTAATTTGGGTTGAGTGAATATATAATTTGTGGGTAAGATAACGGAAAATCAAATTGGGCTCAAATATATGGCCACATTTAATTCTATTAATTTCTTTCTTTTATTTATTTTATTTTATTTTTTTTTATATTTAATTTCTTTCCATATTCCTAAGAGCATCAATAATGATGATCTAATTGTGAGTCGTATGACCAAACTAGAGGAAAATAATATTAATGGTGATCTAATATTGGTTGGGTTGGGAAAAAGATTGGCCAAAGTGGTCAACATGCGACCGTTTAGGTGAACGGTCACCCATTTTTTTTTAAATTTTTTTGCCACGTGTTGCGATTTGATTGGGCAATGAAAAGTTGCTGCCTCGCTCTCTGACACGCGGTCTGCCCCCCTTCCAGCTACTGCGTTGTAATTGACTGCCAAAAAATACCCGTTTATTGTAATTAACGGCTATTTTCGTATTTGATTAAATTTTTTTTTTAAAATAATTATACCAACGATCATATTTTTTCAAGATCTATAAAATGAGACCCATATTGATATTTTTTGACATAATTTTATATTTACATATTTTCTTTTTATTTTCCTATATTTTTTTTGTTAAAAAAAAACCAAAATAATCATTTCAAAAATCCCAAAAAAAAAAATTCAAATAACCCAAATTATGGAAGAAATCCAAGTAAAAAAAAAAAAAAAAAAAACCAAACCAAAACAAAAAAATCTTCTAACAATCAAAGTGCTCAAATTTAGTATCAAAATCCTCCATTCAATCCTCCATTTACTCAAAATTCTCTAAATTCTTCTTACTATATTCCTCAAAATATCTCAAATTCGTCTTATTATGTTCCTCAAAATACCCAAAATTCTCAAACTATATTTCACCACCATCATCAATCTCACAACGTCAACTCTAATATTGATAACTATTCAACTCCGATAAGGGGTGAAAGTTTAGACGAAAATGAAATGGAGTTTGATGATGATGATGATGATGATGAAAATGAAAGAAATGATTAAGAAGAGCAATATGGTGAAGATGGAGAAAATTTTGTTCATCATGTTGATGCTAGTCTCTACACCCAACTATCATTTCAAGATCTACTTTCACAATTTCGTTCACCACCGAGCTTCACTCAATTGGTTCAACCATTTCAACAGCATCCTAATGATGAAGCCCCTATACCTTCAAAGAAAAGTTGGGATTTAGTTGAAGATCTTGCTCTCTTATGTTCAGTCATGAACATAAGTACAAATCCAGTTGTGAGCACCAACCAAAAGATAAGAGTGAGCTGACAAAAAGTTAAGGAAGCTTATGAAGCAGCGAGGATGGAATGACCCCATCTGATTCCATGAAGAATCGCCGACATGCTTAAATGTCGTTGGGGTAGAGTTGCTCCAGCATGTTTGAAGTGGTCTGAAAGTTATGACGAGGCTCTTAGGAGGAAGAAGAGTGGCACGAGAGACGAAGATGTGCTTAGAGAAGCACATTTAATCCATCAAAGAAAACACGATAACTTTAACTTGATTGAGCAATGAAAAATTTTAGGAAAGTATAACAAGTGGAAGTAAGTGGTAAAAAGTAATAAAAAAACAATTGGATCAACAACCAACTGGTGGTGTTAGTAGTGAAAAGTAGTGGGAAAAGATCAAGGACGGAATAAGATTCTGAAACACCAACAAGTGAACCTCAACGAGGATCATCTACTCGCCCCGAGGGTGTAAAGAAGGCTAAGACTCGCATGATCGGGAAAATGGTTGCAGATCAATCAATTCAAGCTTTGAGTGCATTTGGAGAGAGTCTTTGACTTAATTCAGAAATAATGAAGGAAAAAACAGAACTTCAAAAACAAAAGAAGCCCGAAAACAAAAACAACTTCAAATGAAAGAATATTGAATGAATTGGGATATCTACCAAACATTTAGCAAAAAGAAAACTCTTCAGCCATGGGAAGCTGATATGATGGTTCAACTTGGACAATACTTTCAGAATTACAATCGTCAATAGATGGTTTAATTATGTAATGTCTTACTTATGTCTTAATTATGTATTGTTTTTAACTTATGTATTTATTATATGTATGCGCATTGTAATCTTTATTTAAATTTAACGAATTTTCCTTAATTATTATTAATGTATACATTTATATTTATTAAAAAATATTAGTTTTATTAAAAGAATAATGTTTTTAATAATAAAAAATAGATCTATTTTAATCAAATAAAAACTTTTATTAACTTTGTACGTGAAAATATTATTATAAAAAAATAAAGATAAATATTAGATAAATTAAGGGAGAGAAATTATAGTGGGGTAGAAAAAAAGTAAGAATGAAAGGATGATGAACTTTTAAAAGAAGTCATTGTTAATAAAATTAAGTTGAAAGATACTTTTAGAACAGAGAAAAATTATAAAATAGTAAAATAACTTTTTTTTAGGTCATGAATAATGATGTTCTAATGCCCTAAACCATGAATCAGTTTATTTTCTTCCCATTTGCATTTTCCCCAAACTCTACTTTCATCAAACAAAACTGAAATCAAAAATTTGTTCTTGTTCCATTTTAAGCCATTCGAAATCCCTTGACTTCTATTCCTCTGAATTTTGCAGTTTTCTCCCTCAAAATAACTCTGAGAATTCGAGTATAGAACAATGGCTTTTAGTGCTTTTTTTCCTTGCCATTTTGACATGAAACTTTCAAAATTATCAACAATGATGACTTGTTCTAATTGCTTTCGCCTTCCTCCCTGATTCTTGAAGAAACAAACATAATTTATCCTTCTCATTCCTCTGAATTTCGATAGCAAGTAGTAAGTGATCTTCTTTCATATTTATTTTTTTTTAAAAACTGACGAAAGGCAGCAGCCTTGATTCTACCTAAGTTCTTTTTTTTTTCTTTCATTCTTGTTATTTTATTATTTTTAATTGGTAATTCCTTGTACCCATGGAACAACAGCTGCACCTCCGTTTTCCTCTGATTGTATCGCTCAAAATACAAATAACTTGCTTTCTTATTCGAAACATGAAGTGGGAAAACAAGTACATCTTGCTTTCCTTTGATAACTTTTACCTTCTTAAATCCTTATGTAATTCTAAATTTTTGTGTATACATTCTCTTTGCTCCATTATATCTTAATTTCTATTTCAATGCATTCTTTCCGAATTCATCAAAAATGACCAATTATTGATTCAAGATTTATTAAATATAATTGTTTTAGCCATTTAATTGGACTAAGTGACCATTAGTAGCAAATTATTGGATCTTGGGATAAGTTCTTGAATCTTAATGGTTAGTATGAAATTATTAATTTATGGGTCTTGTTGAGAAATATTTGAAAGTAATGAAATATTGGATGACTAGTGTTCTTGATTTAACTATGTGAGTCTTGGTTAAACCACAGTCGTAGGAGATGTAATAAGTTATATGTTAGCATAGTTGCATCGAACACATGCTGGTGACGTTATGATATTGCCATGCTTCAGGATATGACTACGTCGATAAGCCCTTCTAGTCAACTGCAGTGAAACGGTCTCAACTTCTCAAAGCGACATTGTCGGTGAGTAGTAGCAGTCCCTTAAAGGGTCTGGCCAAAATACAATAAAATAGTTTTATTAAAGCTGTGAATTTTATAATGTTGAGACAAATTTGTTATGAATGATTATGCTGATATTGATATGGTCAATGGATCGGACTCACGAGTTGGTCATTGACAGAGTATAGGGAATCTCCTTTACTCCCTATTTTAAGGTGAATTGTCATTCAAATATTGACTAGCCTTACCCAAGAGTGACATAGTCTTAGAGCTATGGATGTTCCTCTCAACTAGACTCCCTGTGCACACATAGATCTAGGAAACTGATGTTGCTTTTAAACCTATGATTTGAATTATTGTGTTTTGTTGTTTTGGATTGTTACTTCTCATTCAGTTAAACCTGACCCCTGTTGTTTCCATGTTTTAGTTTGTTTGCAGATCGGAACCGGTCGAGAACTAGGGTTTAGCGGTGATGATTAGAGTTACAGATATGTTAGATTTTAGCTGAGTAAGTGAGAAGTGTAGTATTGTATTAGGTTATTTGATAAATGTATAATAGACTTGGTTGTGTTGGTTATATTGGACTTATGGAGTGACTTTTATGATTACTTTGTGTTTTAGTTAAATGTTTGGTTTGAGAATTAACTGAGTTAGTTACGTTAAAGAACTGGTGACTCCTTTTTCAAGTTTTGGAAGTGTGATTTATGTTTCTTGGGAAATAAATTCTGTGAAGACCCTGTTTACTCAGTCAACGGTAAGTCGGATTTTTACTTTTAGGGCGCAATAAGGCTATAATGATGGAGAGAGAAAAAACTACTTTTTGACGTGGAGGAAAAGAAAGCGGAGACCTCCATTAAATGCCTGCTCGAGGGGTTCCTCTTTTTGTCGTAGCAAATGATGTTGTTGATGCCGGTGAACATGATTGCAGAATAAAAAAGAAGACGAAAATGAAGATGAAGATGAATAGAAAAGTTTGACTTTTATTAAAACATATTGATTATTTATAACACCTATTATAGTCCTTAAAATATTCACTTTAAATGCTTAAAATAACTACTCGTGCTCTTAAAAGTCTCACATACAAGTTTTGAACAAAATTAAGCTATTAAGTATGCAACAACATATTGTTTTGTTAAAACACCTACTTGAATTTTAAAAAAATATTTTGGATAGTTAAAATACCTATTTTTGCTCTTAAGAGTTTCTCATTTAAAGTCCCATTACAGCATAATGTCCCTATTCTGTATCAGTTTAAATCGAAGCAGAAAATAAATAGTATCTATTACATGTGTTTGGGGAAAAAAATGCAACATAAAATTCCAAAAAAATTGCAAAATATAAGATTTTTTCTATTAATGTTATAATATTTGCTTTAGTACTTAAAAATACCTACTTGATACTTAAAAACACCTAATGTAGATGGTTAAAACACAAACTCTTTCTCTTATAAGTACCATTCTCTTTTTGCATGAATTTTTAGAACACCTACTAAAATAACTACTTAAAACAACTATTTTTTCTCCTTTTCCTGTAATTTACTTTTTACACGAATGGATCACCTATTTTTTAAATTAAACTATTTTAAATGGTTAAAATACCTACTTACGCTCTGACTTTTGTAGAAAAACCTACTGATTTGCATTGCCTAGGGTTCGGTTCATCCATAGGATTTGGAGAAATATAATAATAATGTTAGACAATGAAGATTGCGACGAGATAAATCATTATCTTTGATGGTATTAACTGTAGGTAGCTATACTTGTATAATACTTCTAGAAACAAATAACCTGCCATGTCATGTTCATTTATGAACGGCTATATTACATATCAATTCCTTTAAGAAAAAATAAAAAAATATATAAATAGGTGTTTTATCCTACATGCATGAATTATGTTTTGGTTGTTGTTAATTAAAGAGATGGTTTTAAATCTGCATTAGTTTAAGAAAAGATTCTAAAATACATATATAAGAATCATAAATTTCATCAATTATATAACATAGATAGTTTATTTGTAATAAAATAGACATATATTAGTAGGTATATATTGCTTGTGCCAACATAATATGAAACTATTTTATTTTGATATTATTAAGTGACTTTTATACATGTAGAGACTCGAGAATATAATAAATAAATAAAAAATTTAAATTTTAGGACTTTTAGGTTTTTCAAAGTTCGATTGTAAGGTGTTCTATTTTATTGAGTAATTGAAAATAATTTCATGCAGAAAAAATTATTTAGAATAATCCAATAATTCAACTTTTTTATGATTTTCCTACAATAATTTCATTTATTGATTAATCATGAACAATTCTAATTTTGGGAGTATTTTTCTAGAGTAATTCAGGTAACCGGATGACTTGCTATAGCAATTTTTTTTAAAAAAAATAAATTGAAATAAAATGTCGAAAAAAATGTTAAAAAAAATTTCTGAATTTTTTTTATTATTCAGAATTTTTTATGTAAATTTTAAAAAAATTTCTCTAATTTACATCAATTTTCAATTTATTTTTTTTTGGTGAATTACCTACTAAAATTGGAATTACTCATAATTAATATATAGGTGAGATTATTGTAAAATTATAATAAAAATATTGAAATATTTTCACCGCATATAAATAAAGTATTATCCTTAAGTTTTATGTCGATTAATATAATGACTCATTATAAATTTACAATTTATCCTTATCTACTTTGAGTAACGTCATGAACTTAAATTTGTATACAAAATTTTACTCAAATAAGAAGTTATCAAGTTAATTAGAGACAGTAAAATCTAAATTAAATCTTATTTTAATTGAAGAATAAATATTAAATTTTTAAGGGATATTAAATTCGATTATCATCTAAATTTTACAATTTTTTTCAATCTATAATAAGAGCAAGTGAAAAGACGGCTGGATGGTAATAGTGGGCGTTGACCAACCCCTTCGAGTGCATCAAGAGCTGGACCACCTCGTTACTAGTCAACGCAATAATTGTGAACATAAGGTCGACACTTCTTGTATGTGGCTTCTATAACTTAAAAAAAAAATAAACATAAAGATTAGATTATTTTAAAGATCATGATCTCACTGATAAATACTGATAAGATCAGCTTCGAAAATGACTTTATTGGTTTACAACATTTAGATGCTGCGTGCTTTCATTTGCCAACTGGTCTTAAAGAAGTTGACCCCACCCATTGAATGTCTCTATTCATTACTGATTTGGTGTTTTGAAACATCACAATCATTCAATATATTACTTATATGTATTGGATTGAATAAAGTTTTATAAGAGTCATTGGATCATGAGTTGTCGTTTTTCTTTTCTCTTTAGACCTTGATCATAGTGTTTATATGGGTAAGATATATTAGGTAAGATGATGATGATAAGTCATCACTCTAAGTTCAAAATTGCCAAGAATAAGAATCGAGTGTCGTCTTAGTTGAAAAGTAAGTACTATTTTTCAGAAAGTATCTTAGGTTCGATTCTCGCATATCCCTCCATCTTCCAATAGCATCATGTAATCAAAAAAAATTGCCAAGCATGGATCAATATAGTTTTATAATAGGGATATTCTTTATAATAGGCACCAATTATTGAAAAAAGCTGATGGTAGCAATTCTTCAAAAAAATTCCACAAAATAGCACTCTACTGTTGAAGACAAGAGTAAAATGAAAATTTCTCAACATAACAGAAAAACATATGTTTTCCTTCATAATGTTACTGTAGTTCATTGTTCAACAGTAGAGTGCGATTTTGTGGAAATTATTTTAAAAATTGCTACCGCTGGCCTTTTTCAATACTTTGTGCCTATCATATAGAATATCACTTTATAATATTATCTGATGCTATCTATAAAAAAGTATAAGATACTACAACATATTTTTTTCTATTTTTGTTATTATTCTTCATTATTCCTCCTAATATTGTGTTCCCTATTTTGTATTTTGGGCCTCTGTGTATTCAAGGCCATTTAGGTTTTTAGTTAGAGTTGTATATAACTCTTTTAGTCTTGTATATTGTCCTTCTAAAGCAATAATAATATCTTTCTCTCCAAGCTTTCTTTATGGTATCAAAGCCATAGCATTTTCTTTCAAGAAAGAATTTTTTTTTTTTACCTCCATTTTTGAAGGTCCATCGTTTTTTTTTTCTTAATATGAGTGGGAGAAACAGTAACATTAAGCCACCAATGCTTATTCATGATCTATCTTCTCTTTATATTACCTTCATCCATCCGAAGGGTCCGATATGTCTATCACCAAGTACATTCTTACAGGAGAAAATTACGATGTTTGGTTCAAGGCGATAATGAATGGTTTGGAAGGGGAAAATAAAGAAATTTTTGTTACTGGAGAATTTAAACAACCAGATGAAAACTCTTCTGAATTTTCAGCATGAAAATCTAATAACTCAACCATTTGCTCTTGGTTGTTTAATTCTATTGATATTTTCATACAACCTAGTGTTGCAGGACACAAATTTGCTTTTGAGATGTGGAATGACTTAAAGGAATGCTATGCTGTTATGAACAGACCTTGAATTCATCAACTTAAAACTAATTATCATACCCTTCGTCGAAAAGGGATGAATGTGGTGACATATTATAATATATTTAAAGGTTTGTGGGACGAGTTATATGGTGATGAAGACTTAACTTGTGGTTGTACTTGTGTTGTAGCTGCTAAATTAAAAGCTCAGATTGAACGAGATAATACCCATGATTTTTTGTTGGGATTAGATGATGAGCAGTTTGGGGATCTACGCACCCAAATTCTTGGTTTGGATCCATTTCCCACCCTTAATAGAGCTTTTGCCATGGTTTCTCAAGAAGAGCATCACCAAAGCATCGTCCATTTTTGAGATGATAAATCTGAGGTCCTTTGTTTTGTTGTCCAGGCCGCCTTCGTTCCAACGCAAGTAGCCCCAAAATTTTCCCCAAACTCAAATCCAACTTCACCTATTATGTTATGTGATTATTGTGGGAAACAAGGCCACACTATTGATTTCTGTTATCAAAAACATGGATATCCTCCTTGTGGAACTCGAGGTGGTTGTCATGGTGGAGGTCGTGGTAGGAGCAGAGGGGGAGGACGCAAGCCTACACATACTGCAACTGCTTCTCAGTTAAGCACACAAGTATCTTCATCACCATCTACTTCTGGATTAACTCCTGATCAAGTGCAGCGGCTTCTTGCACTACTCAACACTTCTTCATCCAATGATAGGCTACATGGTACGCCAATGATTGGTAACACCGATTGGATGCTAGACAGTGAGGCATCCCATCATATCATAGGATTTTTATTCTATTTAGTTGACTGTATTGATTTAACTCCGCAACTCGTTAGCCTTCCTGATGGTGTGCACATATCCGCAGTTAAGCAAGGAAATGTTCATCTTAGCACGGGAATTGTGCTTAAGAATGTTTTATATGTCCCTAATATGAAATGCAGCTTAATCTATATTCGTCAATCAATTCAAGATTCTTGTTGTACTGTAACATTTAATGATAAATTTTTTCTTATCAAGGACCGCAATACGAGGACGTCGATTGGTCAGGGGGAGCTTAGAAATGGGGTGTATTATTTCAAGACAGAGATGCCACAGCTTCATGCTCATGCCACCACTACTGATACAACTATGATGCTTCATTAACGTCTCGGTCATCCTTCTAGCCAAATTATGTCTATTATTTCTACTACAAGTAGACAAAGTAGAGTTAAGAAATTATTAGATAAGTGTGATTTGTGTTTTCGAGCAAAACAAACTCGGAATATTTTTCCCATTAGTAACAATACAAGTTCAGAACTTTTTCATTTAGTTCATTGTGATCTTTGGGGATCATATACAAAATCCATCTTTACTGGGACTCACTATTTTCTTACACTTGTTGATGATTGTTCTCGTTCTGTGTGGGTGTATCTTTTGAAAACCAAAACTGAAGTTAAAAGTTATTATCTTCATTTATTTGCTCTCGTGAAAACTCAATTTAAGAAGGTGGTGCAAATTGTTCGATCGGACAATGGAATAGAATTTCAACCTTTGATGAATTTTTTTTTTTTTCTGATAATGGCATTTTTTCAAGTCTTCTTGTGTCGATATTCTACAACCGAATGGTCGGGTTGAAAGAAAACATTGTCATATTCTAGAGATTGCTCGGGCACTTCGGTTTCAAGCATATCTTCCAATTGAATTTTGGGGGGATTGTGTGCACACTGCCGCTCATCTAATTAACCAAACTCCTTCAAGAGTTTTAGACGGTAAGATTCCTTTTGAAGTTTTTTTTGGAACACCACCTCAATTACATTTATTAAAAGTATTTGGGTGTCTGTGTTATGTTCATAATAAGCCTCTTACTAAAGATAAATTTGGGCCTAAAAGTAGACATTGTATTTTCCTTGGGTACCCACATGGTAAAAAGGGGTGGAATGTTTATGATTTGGACACTAGAGAAATGTTTGTGTCGCGAGATGTTCGATTTGTTGAAGATGAAATTGCTTTTGCTCAAATTTCTCGTGATCGCATTTCCTCCGAGATTGGATCGAACTCATCATCCACTGAAGATTGGTTTGATGTTTTGAATGTGGACCGAGAGCAGCAACTAAGTACGTCTCATCAAGTGTATGAACCTGTTCAACAGATGAACAATCAAGTGGATCACATTTCTGTTGACTCAATTAATCATCCTAGAAATAGTGGCACTACAGCAAGTTTAGATGAGCAGCCCACATTGCTTACTGATTCTATTAATCATCCACTTGATCACATTTCAGTTGACTCTAGTAATCTCATTGATCATCCACCTCGTGTGGGTCGCTCACCGGCATGGATGTCCGATTATATTTGTCATTCTGCTCGTACTACACACCCCATTTCTGCGTCACCCTCTACCCCTTCTTTGGCTCCTCCGGGTATTCGGTATCCTATTGCAAATTATGTTCAGTATAATAATTTCTTTAATGGTCATAAAAAAAATTTGGCTGCTATTACTGCTAACATTGATCCCACGACTTATAAAGAGGCAGTTTGCGAAGAGAGATGGAGAAAAGCAATGAAGTTAGAGATTGATGCTCTTGAGCGCAATCATACATAGGACATTACTAATTTACGATATGGAAAGAAACCCATTGGATGCAAATGGGTTTATAAGACTAAGTTGTTCTTGGTAATCATCAAAAGGAGGGAGTGGATTATGGTGATACGTTTTCCCTTGTTGCGAAAATAGTTACTGTACGCACTTTTCTAGCCATTGCAGTTGCTAAAAAATGGGACTTCCATCAATTAGATGTCAATAATGCTTTCTTACATGGTGATTTGCACAAAGAAGTTTACATAAAGCTTCCTCTCGGTTTTTTTCCAACCTCTCCCGCTAAAGTATGTCGACTTCGCAAGTCTCTTTATGGTCTTCGACAATCTCCTAGGAATTGGTTTGCTAAACTTACTTTCGCTTTGGGCACTTATGGGTTCTCTCAATCTTCTTCTGATCATACTTTGTTTACTCTTCGTCAAGGGATTGATATATTATGCCTTCTGGTTTATGTTGATGACATTTTAGTTGCTGGCAATAATACTGATTTGCACACTATTTTTAAACGATTTTTACTTACCTGTTTTCAGCTTAAGGACATGGGACCCCTTAAGTATTTTCTTGGTATTGAGTGTGCATGTAACTAGGAGGGGATGTTTTTATGTAACACCCCTGAATTTCCGACCCCTTAAAGAAACCAAAACCGTAAAGGACGGGAGGAAATTCGGGTGTTACATAAAAGAAATAAGAAGAGAATTTAGATAAACGTTAAATATTAACATTAAAAAGGTGAGTGGAAATTTCGGCAGCATCTGCCTTAAAATTGTGCGCCTTTGTAGAAAAACAAAAGTTATTTAGAAGCTAATAAAGTAAAGGCATCAACGGCCTATCAAAACTATGTCACGGTGGAATGATTCGTCGCCGGCTTCTCAAATCAACATGCCAAGCATGGATCGTGATTCCAGTGTCGACGTTTGCGTTTTAAAAAGACTTAACTTCTTAAAACCATACAGAGTTATAAACTACGCAGCGGAAATACAAATATACGAGGGAAGACACAAGGCCTAATAACAAACATATACAACCAAAATTTACAAAAAGTAACAGGAGCTACAAAAATCGAAATATAGCAGTATGACACAGGTTATGCTTCGCCCTCATCACTCTCCCCAAATGCAATGGAATACAAAAGAAGCTCCAGTACCTGCTACGCCTGTCTATGATCCTCCTGAATGGAGTAATTTAGAATAGGGGTGAAGGCTAGGTTGTTGTTGCAGTGGTGTGAAGCACAAAGATGTTGGCGCTGTGCTCGTGGAGGGCTGCTGGTTTGCTGCCGTGGAGGAGGGAAGGGAGGCTGCTAAGTAGCTGTTGTTTGGGGGAGAAATTGCAGCCCCTGCTGCTGGCTGCTGTGTTGGTGGTCACGTAGGCAGCAGCTGGTGGTGGTGGCTACTGGTCGTGAGCGGCTGATCGGGGCCAGCTGCTGGTGACACAGCAAGGGGAAAGAGAGAAGAGAAAGAGAGAAGAGAAGAAAGGGGGAGAGACGGCGTGAATTGAGTGAGGGAAAGAGTAATACCCCTTAAAACCCTAACTCATCCTACTTATTTAATTTATACACTTATTTATTTATTTGTTTACCTAGGTTCATCTTTTTGCGAGGCCCAACTAAAAAAAAACCCACCTACGTGTGCTCACACATTTCAATAAAATAATTATTTTGATTCGAACCTCTTTATTTAGAAAGTGTAATTGTACTTTTAATATAAATATATGTTGATATTTAAATTCGTATATGAAAGAAGTTTATTAAAACTACTTCTAAATTAATTTAACATAATTATAAAATTTCCAAAATTATTAAAATTTTTAATTAATGACGTCAGAAAATCTCGAGGTGTTACATTTTATGTCAAAGAAAGTATGTTCTCGATATTCTGGATGACAGTAGTCTATCTTCATGTAAACCTGTTGATACCCCCATGCCTTAAAATCATAAGTTGGGATCTGCTATAGGCAAATTTTATTCTGATCCTGCTCAGTATCGGCGTATTGTGGGTCGTTTAATCTACCTTACCATTACACGACCAGACATCTGCTATTCGGTGCACGTTTTATCTCAGTTTATGCAAAATCCCCGTCAAGAGAATTTTGATGCTGTTATGCGTGTGTTGTGTCATCTCAAAACACACCCCGGTCAGGGTGTGTTTCTCGGCGCTAAAAGTGACTTGCAATTGTATGCATATTGCAATTCAAATTGGGCGAGTTGTCCTATTACTCGTCGCTCAGTTAGTGGTTATTTTATTACTCTTGGTTCATCTCCCATTTTTTGGAAAACCAAGAAACAAGAAACTGTTTTCTGTTCTTCTGCTGAGGCTGAATATAGATCCATGGCTTATGCTTGCTCTGAGATCAAGTGGTTGCGTAATATTCTTGCGTTCCTTGGTGTCTTCCATCAACAACCGGTTCGCTTATTGTGTGATAATCAAGCAGTTATACACATAATTGCTAATCCAGTTTTTCACGAACGTACCAAGCACATCGATATTTATTGTCATTTTGTCCATGAGCTTCTAGTTGCGGGTATCATCACTACTACGTACGTTCGAACTTCTATCCAGTTAGCTGATATATTTACCAAGGATTTGGGAGCTGATCAGTTTCGTTTTCTTTTATCCAAATAGGAATTTGTGATTCCCACACACCCACTTGAGGGGGAGTATAGGAAAGTATAGGATACTACAACATATTTTTTCTATTTTTGTTATTATTCTTCATTATTCTTCCTAATATCTTGTTCCCTTTTTTGTATCTTAGCCCTCTGTGTATTCTAAGACATTTAGGTTTTTAGTTAGAGTTGTATATAACTCTTGTAGTCTAAATATTCCATAATATTTAGTTTTCTTATTAGATGGTCAAATTATGTATAAATAGAGGTATTCCTCTTATTGATAAATTAATACAAATCCAGTATTCACTTATTAAAACCAAATTTATATTTCCGCACTATGAATTTCTTCATGGTATCAGAGCCAATAGTGTTTTCTAGGGACTGGTGATCGGCCACGTCATTCATCATTTTCCAGAAAAATCAAAACCAAACTAAACTCAAAAAACCATATCAAAATCAAACCAAAACCAGAACAAAAATCAATCCAGAAAAAAAAAAAAAAAAAAAAACCTGAAAAAGATGATTTCCTTGGAACAAGTGTTTCAAAATATCCAAACATATAACCAAAAACTCCATACTTACCCAAATGTTTCTGAGAATTTGAATCTTACAAATTACACCAAGTGGTGTAATTAAATTAAACAAGAAATAGCAGATCGGTGGCGGCTCAATTATATCATTGTCGCCCCTCCAAAAAACAAAGATCCTCAATGGATCCAAAATGATGCTGAAGTGATGTTATGGATACTTTATACTCTTGACTCCACCATTGTCAATGTTGTTCTTGACCATATTACTAGTGCCCATGAATTGTAGACATGGATTTCCACCTTTCATGGGCCAGTCACTGACGAAAGGGGAGCGCAAAAAGGGAAGAAAATCGGTCAAAATCTGAAAGTTCATCATTCCGGCGAAGTGATGAGTTCAAAAACGAAAAAGTCGTCTTTAAAGCTCCGATGGATCACCGGAACGGTGGCAAGACTATTTTCGCCATTCCTCACCAAGAAAACTTGAAAACAAACATCTCAAATCCAAGAACCCAAAAATCAAAATTCATCAACAACAATCAAAATCAGAAATCAATAACCAAAACAGAAGATTCGAAACCAAATTCAGAAAGACAAAATCAAAAGTGCCTAAATCCAAAAAACAGCAACCCCAAATACCAAGATTCAAGCACAAACCCAGAAACACAAAACCAAAAGGCCACAATCGAATCTCATATCGGTACACACTACATAAAATTCGCCAAACCAATAATCAAAACGGGCACAAAAATCACAAATCCACACTGCGTGACCGCCACCAAGGCCCCTGTGAACCGGACTGGCAACATGGTCACCACAGGAGGTGGTAATATCCAGCAAGTAGAGCAAAGGGAAGGAGAGGCAGAGAAAATAAAAAATGAGGGAGGTGGGTATTGGGAACTTTCCAAAAATATCTCTTTTTATATGGACACTAACAAAAACAAAACCCTAGCCCTACCCCAAGCCAAACCCGCGTGTCCACATATGGGTCACCCGAGGATTCGCATGTGTGGACCCGTTTCCCAGCCCATTTGTCCTTTCTCTTTAAACTCTATACCTATTCTTCCAACCCATTTAAACCCTATGCCTGTTGTTATACCCGTTTTCCTATCCAAACTCAAAAAGTTGAAAATCAATTATGATAAATTTGCCGAAAAAATTATCAAAATGTCCTATGTAAATCAAAAGATCAATTAGCGAATTTTCTGATCAAGGCAATTGGCTCAAAAGCAGTGAAGAATATTTTTTGCAAGTTCGATCTCGGTGATCCCAAAACCAAACTCAAGGGGAAGTGTAGGAAAGTAAAATATTAGTAGAATATTTATATTTTATATTTCTTTACATAGATACGAAACCACAACTCGGCAAAAAAAATCGAACTTGGGACCTATTAACTTCCAAATTAATACCCTTTAATTATAATTATTTCCTCTATTTACCAAACTCAATTATCCATTTTTATGATTTTCAGTGATAATAAATATTATTTATTTTAATTAATAATTATTTTTGACGGAATTTTTTCTCTCATTATTGATTTTTTTTAGTTTGTTTTCATATTCCAAATTGAAAAAATATAGAAGTTCGGAGAGAGTATATCTGAAAACTTGATCAAATTAAATTATAGTAATCTCAATGGAGTTGGCTATCCATAACGGGCCGTATGTTCAAACGCTTTATTATAGTGATGTTGGTTGAGCTAATAAAAACTTTTCAAATAAATAAGTTTTTTTAAATTAGAAAAATTAAATATAGAATTGTTTTTTGTTAATTATTTTTAAAATAAGCGCTTTGTCTAAGTCTTTGATCATGGTCATCAACCTAGCATTTTGCACTAAGGCATGGTCGGAAGGAATATGTAACGGACATGCCATATCTGTACCCCTTTAGGGGTAGGATAAGAGAAAAACCCGTAAACAATTAAACCCCAAGAAAAAAGCTAGTCAAAAGCCATTTAAGCCTTTGTTTCCTTTTACTTATAGTAAACACTTCATTATAATTTTTACACTCGTTTACTTCCTTTTTGTTATCCAATTTAATTTTTTTACTTTTGAAAAGAGAAATTTAAATTAAATTTTTGGAGTATGTATTAAAGATAAAATATATCCATGTAGGATCTTATTAGATTAGTCTTGATATAAAGTTTTTTAATATCTAGTATTTACAATTTTTTATAATGTGTACTTATAAATATTAATGCTCAAAATTTACTTTAAAATGTGTGCATAAAATAAGGTAAACAGACAAAAAGGTTAGAGAGATATTAAAAAATGTCATAATTTTAATCAAAAAATATTTATTTGTTCACTTGTTCGCTTAATAACACAACAAACAAATAAATTCATAATTTCAAATTTTTTTAATTTGGTTACTAACTAAATTATTTTATATGAATGAATACTTTTTTTTTTCATTTTTGACCATCAAAAAACCGAAAAAAGTAAAGTTATGTATTCGCTTTTGTTCTCTATTATCAAAAGCAAAAGGTGAATAATAAATTTTTTTTACTTTTTAAATTATGATTTCTCAATAAAAAATTATAAAGAAAACTTATTTGCAATTAACAAAGATTTTTTTTTGACTTTTTAATTAAATTTTCTCTTATTTGCTATTAGTAATAAAGACTAACAACGAATAAAATAACCAGAGGTTCATACAATAAGACATTTATTTTGAAAAATAATTTTAAAAAAAACTTAATTTTATAATATTTTTTATATTAAAACAGCTTTTATAATATTTTTGATATTAATATTTTTTATATTAAAATAATTTAAAAAAATACTTGTTTAACCCATTTGGTTTCTTATAAATAAGATTGTAGGGTATCCTATTAAATCACGGACATGACATCATTTCAAATTTTCGATCTTTGACCTTCTTACTTCTATTTGAAGTTGAGTGGGTTAGTTTGCCATTAGGTTTTCTTGAGGCTGGCAATAGTGAGATTTTTTGCCATTTTGCTGTCCTTTTTTTTCAATTAAATTAATTAATAGCAATAAAAAGATTTGTGAAAGTAATTAGTTTTTAACTAATATAAGGAGAAGCGGAAATAATCTTTATCGTAGGTCATGAAAAGTAAAATGTTATTACAAAAGTGAAAAAAAATCTTTAACTAATATATCAATTCATAATTCTCATTAGTTTTTGCAATTTGTATTAAGCAACTTAAACCACCTACTTGAACACTTCAATTTTTAACATACGTACACTTGTAGTTATAGATGAACACTAAGTATGAATATCGAATCTAATTTCAATTAAAGTTTGTATTATTTTCTTAAAGAAAAACTTAAAATCGATTTTTATTGTCTCTTTTTCTCAGCCTACCATATAAAATAATATGTACACTCTAAGAAATGAAATGGGTGTGTTAATTAATCTTGGAGGAAGTTTCTTAATGTATTTTATTATTTCTAATACATCAAAAATATATTTGTTAATGCGTCAGTTTCTTAATGTATTTTATGTCTGGAATTGGATTCTTGAGACTAGGGTTGAGCAAAGTTTGGTCTAAAATGCAAATTAAATTGACTAAATTGTAATTTTAATATTTGGTCGATCTATGGTCTAAATGGTTTGGTTTTCTGTTTTTCATGAAAAATTACGGTTTACTGTCTAGCCACAGTTTTTTATTTTTTAAACCAGACCAGACCACAAACCGTACTATGATAAAAAAAATCATATTTAAAAAAAAATATTGCTACCTAGATATTTCGAGATGTAGTTGTTTTTATATAATAATATATACTTCAATAATATTAATGCAATCAACTATTTATAAATTATTATATTTGGTGATTGTAAGTGCGAAATATTTGAATAAACACATATATTAATTTGGGAAAAGTATAAAAAAAAAAGTGTACACCAAACTAAGCCGTTGTAGAACGGTTTGGTCCGGTCCGGTCTGGTAATTTAAATGGTTAGATTCGGTCTAAAAATTTTTGATTTGGTCTTATTTTAATGTCAGAACTGATCAAACCGAACCATGTGATTGAGACATGGTCTAAATTCAACATTAATGGTTTGGGGGAAATTTTCTTAAGATCCCACTAAGGACAATGCATTCAATTAACGAGAATTGCAGAGGAACAACAGTGCTCCACTCGTTTTTATTATTGGACTAAAGTTCACCTTCCTCTGAAAATACGAAGACGCAACCCCTAAAAAGAAGAAAAGTTGTTCCTTAGCTTGTATTTAATGCATCACTGCACAACCAATAAGAAATGGCCATGTCACTTAGCTTCTTGTAGCCGACTCTACAACGAAATCACCTCGGAATCGATAGCGACATTCTAATTTCAAGGACATTTCAGTTTCAAAGGTGTCAAAAGATGAGATATAAATATCACTTCACTTCATCATTTTCTCTGTATCGAATATTAGTCTAAAGAAGTATTTACTCTCTAATATTCATTAATCTTTAAACAATATTTATTGAGAGCGAACAACATTTACCGGACTCAATCGTGCTTGACAGAGAGTTTTTCATTTTCTCATTTAAGTCAAAAGCATTAACTTAAGTCTCACACTTGACGCACCAAACAAACCTTTGTATTATTTCTCCAAGCTAAGTTAAGAGTCATTGTATATTTGGAATAGGATTTGCTAGGTATTAATCTAATATTCTTATTAACTTGGTCGTTGAAGAAGGATTTCAAAAAATCTCTTTGGCCTTTCTAACCCTTATTACTTATGCAAATATTGTCATTAAAATGACCTTACTATAAATGAATAAAAAACCTCACACAAACATGATCTTCGTTAGAGTCATTCCACTAACAATAGACTTAGTAATTATGTAATTTTATACAGATCTAACACAGGAACAGTAAATGATTTATATATTCCACAATCCAAACAATTGTAAAAAAAAAAAAAATCATGTTTCTAACAACGCCCTAAGGGATAGAATTAATTTAAATTAATTAAGAGTAGTCATTAACATAGTTATCAAAATTTCAATTCTAATTAATGATTTTACAATTTTACGATTTAAAAATAGGTGATCGATCCAGATCGTAGATAGGATATTAATACGGTAGAATCGTGCAATCTTACTTAGCTTAATAAGTTATGTGGTAGGATCATAACACGATCCTACGATCTTACGATCCAACTATCTGATCCTACATAGATAGTTTCATTCGTAAAATATTTTCACATAATACAAATTTCACTTAAGTATAAATATATATTTAAAATAATTATATGATCAATGCCTTTATAAAATTCAAGTTTTTCTTGATTTACAGTTTAAAAATAATTATTAAAAGTATTTTTTTCAAAACTTATTAGATGAAGTCAAATAAGTTTTTACTTACATCTTAAAACTTAAAAAGAGAACAAATATAATTGATAATCAGTAATCCGAAGCACATTAATGCATATTTGCACGATCCTACAATCTAATTCTATCGATTTTGATCTTAACCCTCAACGATCCTAGGTAGGACCCTGATCCTAATAATCTTAGTCATTAATAAGTAATTAGGTTTATTTGAGCATTTGACACACTAGAATACATATACTATGTTTTAGTTTCTATATTAAGGTTTTCTACAAACACTAAAAAATAGAAAAAAATCATTGTAATTTATAACTCTTAAATAATTGAATGAAAAGTTGATGAGGTATGAGGTAGAAAAAAATTGGGGCAAAATATATATTTACATTTATTTTTTGCTAAAAATAGTAACATAACAAGTAGTCTGACACAATTAAATTGAGAAAGTATACCAAGTAATAATAAAATGAAGTATGCTACTTATGTACTCTTCTGTCCTATTTAATTCATCCCATTTTTTATCTTATTCTATTTCAATGAATTTATTCCATTTTTATTTTTGAATATTTTATTTCTAAATTTTTAACTTTTTAAATCCATTATACTCAACTCTTTAATCTCCATGATAAAAATAAATCCATATTTGTAGTCTGTAAATTGTAAGGCGTATATGGTTCCCACATATTTTTTGTTAATTTCATTTTAATATTTTTATATTGCTTATGAACCCCATATGTCTTTCACTAACTTTATTTAAACATTTTGTTAATAATTGTGGTTCTTATAAATTTTTCACTAATTTTATTTTAATATTTTTTAATGTTTATTATCCACCTTTTTTTCTTTATTAAATTTATTATTCAATAAAATAATATATCCATCATCTAAAAGATTTTATTTCTCTTAATTCTCTCCTTAGATAAACAACCTTGAGAAATGAAAGAAATAAATAATACTTCTATAAAAAATTATTTTTAAATAACTGATTTATCAGTCAATACTTTAAATTAGTAAAACTAATTAAGTCCTCCAACCATCAGCTCCACACCCCTTCAGCCAACAGTGTTTTGCCGAATAAACCTTATGATTTCTTACCAATTACCATTACCTATTATATATAATAATAAGGAAAAATTACCTAAAATAATCCAACTTTTTCATGATTTTTCTACAATGATCTCACATATTGATTAACCATGAACAATTACAACTTTAGAGTGTATTTTCTTAGAGTAAACTCGTGTAACAGAATAATTTGCTATAGTAGTTAATTCACCAAAACATTAAACAGAAAATTAATGTAAAATTAGAAAAAAAATTGAAAATTTAAATGAAAAATTCTAAATCATAAAAAAAATTCAGAATTTTTTTTTTACATTTGTTCGATATTTTATTTTAATTTATCTTTTTAAAAATAAAAAAAAACTTGTTATAGCAAGTCATTCGATTAACGGATTACTCTGAAAAAATACTTCCTAAATTTTAAATTATTTATAGTCAATTAATAGATGAAATTATTTTAAGAAAATCATAAAAAAATTAAATTATTAATAATTATAACATCACTGGTTATAGTAAAAACAAAGCCATAATTCGAATGTAAGAGCATCATATTCACGGACATGACATCATAAACTTCTTTATCAGCTCATTCACAAAAGTCAACCCTTTTCACTTGCCCTATAATACTCCATCTAATTAAATAACAATTGGTTTTCAATAAATAAATGGTGTTTAATAATGTTAGATATAACAAATTTCAGCTATACCCTCTTTTTCCTCATTTGACGTGCCGTCTCAACCACTCTTTTGCTTCTTTTCAAACTATAGTAACACCACTATTTTATCATCTAAAATACATATATTGTACTTGAAATATATTTACAATTAATAAATTAATTACTCTAATCAGTTAATCATCTCTTCGCTATCCTCCTCCTCTCAAATCATAACTTATGCAAAATACTGAATTGATGATAATGATAATAATAACGACGACTTAATTATTTGTCCCATATTCAATGAGGTCAAAGTTATATGATTTTCTGATTTTGAATTATAAGAAACTATAGCAAAATGATTTATTAAATTACGTATACTTTTTATTTATGTGAAATTGCATGTATGTTTGCTACTATTAATTATAAACTCTTTGTTTGTTTCATAAATAATAAGCTGGGTAATATTGCGTGCACACAACCTCCCAAATCCACTCTATAGACGAGAAACACGTTGAGATAATGTAATGTTGTCGTCTAATTACTTGATCAATTTCATATTTAATTTAAGTTTTATTTAATCTTATCATCCATATTTGCCTGCATTATATAATGCAGATTTTGATTTATACATAGCGTATATTTGTACTTTCCAAGGAGAACAAAGTTTTATTAATTAAAATTGTGTATAATTTTGTATATAAAAATAAAATAGAAGTAATTGTATAGGACAATTTCAATCTTGGAAGTAGTAAATGGCTTAGCTTCCATATGAAATAAAGGAATTAAGTAGGGTAAAATACCTATATTTAAGAATATTACGCATTGGTATACGTTCAAATCGTAGTGTATGTTTGTAATCCCCACATGTGTATAACTTTGTGAATATTGAATATACCAAGAACAAGAAGTAGTCAAGTAGACCCAGAAAACAATGTACGATTATATCAAAAAGAAATGTAAAATTCATTGAGATAATAATAAATTATAATTACTAGTTACACAATATATTGTATTGAATGAGTGACTAATTCTACGCTCTACAATAATCATTTTTCAATAAATTAAATGAAAATAATATTTATAATTCTAAAATTAAAATTAATGATTACACAGATTCTTATTGTAAGATAATTTTAATTTGGATTAAATTGATCAACAAGATTAATTAAGGCATTGAACTGTGAACATACTTAAAATCAGTGTTTAACACATAATTTAATTTTTAAATGTTAAAATTGACATTTTAAAAATTAAAACATTGATTATTTTTATGAATGTAAGCTCCTTTGTAGAACATTTAAAACCTATATGATTCAGATCAGAAAATTAATTTTTAAAAATAAAAGAAGACAGATGTGATATTTAATGATATTGTCTAAGATCCATCATGAGTATTTTTAATAAAAAAAATAAATGGAGTACATCATTGAATAAATTTACCAACAAGCAATAAACATCGATTGAGAAAAAGCGAAAAAATTCGGTATAAATAACAATAATTATAATTGATTTTTCTAACAAAAGCACTAAATTCATTAACAAAAATATACTCAAATATTATTACAAAAAAAAAAAATAAATAACACTCTACAAAATAAAAGCTGATTAATATAACAAAAACCTGAAAAGAATCAATGGTGCAAAGGATTTGGACCGGTAGGAACTAGACGTTTCTCGACGCCGTAAAGCGGATCAATTTCCGGTTCAGACCGGACCGGCACATGCTTGCGGTGGTGACTCTTGAATGGTGTGAAATCAAACAACTGATTATTATTTTTATTATTCTGCAACATTTTTCTGTGGATGTGATGTCTTCTCATATGATGATCAAACCCATAATTCTTATAATTATTGGTATTATTATTACTATATTTACTATAAATAGTATTATAATTTGGTAATAAAAAGAAGAAAAGAGAGATGAAGATGGAAAATATTACTAGTATACAAAGTATTAATTTGAGAGATTTTTTGAAGGCCATAGTAGATAATATTATAATGAAGAAGAGAAAAAGAAAGCATTGAGTATGGTTTTAATGATGATGATGGTGATTAATTATCATCAACATTTAATATGAAATTACACCAAACTTTGTTTAAAAATATTTCTTAGAGGGTGATTATATACATAAATATAGGAAAGAGTTTTCTGTAAAAAGAAAATACTAATCTTCAATAGGTTTTTTTACAGGTCCAGATAAGAGAATCGAATTCAGGATTTTATTGGGAGAATGTGGTGTGCTCCAACTGTAATGAAACCTGATTCTCGAGAACGTGAAATGAGCAATGGGATTATAATGTAAAAGAAGAAGAGAGTAAGAAAATTTATCGTATTGTGCTTCAACTGTGATGAAACCTGATTTTCGAGGAAAGGATTAAGTAAGTTAGAATGTAAGGAAATAAATGAGGAATGGAATTATAATGTGAACGTATGGAAGAAAAGAGTAAGAAAATGTAGGAAGACAAAAGAGTCCAAATAAGCTGTCTTTACGTTCAAGGAATTGTGAAGAAGAAGGCAACAAATTATATTAAAATAAATAAGTAAATAAATAGAAGTAATAATAATAAGTTAATTAAATAAGAATATTAAAATAGAATAAAAAGGGTTTTAAGAGAAGATTGTCAAAGTTGGAATTATAGGAAGAGCTGACTACAGAAAAAGTTGTGCAATAACTATGCATTTTGGGAAGTACAAGTGCCTGAAGTGATGGAGGGGCCATCTTAATCAATGACTATTATATTTGTTGCCCTCTCTTTTAACTCCAAGTCTTAGCTAGCATTATTGTCAATTCATCTATTATTTTTATTTTACTTTATTTTTTAGATATGCTACGTAATGGAGTATTTACTGACGTGTTTCGCAATTGATTGTTGACTGTTGATTTTAGTTGGTTTGTTTGACTAGTTGGAAATATTGACTGTGTTTGTTTGCTTTTTAAGCTACCTGAAAAAATCAGCTGTTTATAGAGATATTTGGTAAGCTTAGGTATTGATTGTTAGTTGTTTATTAGAGAAAAAGTAAATTAATAAGCCAAAAGCCAACAAAAACAGCTAACTAGTAATTTTTTTTTAGTTTAAAATAAAGCTAGCTTTTCTACTGGCTTAAAAGACATTTACTAAATATTTTTTTTTCTGACCAATCATCTACCAAAAGTCAAAAATGAAGCAGAAAGTTAATCAAAAAGTCATTTACCAAAGTATGAGAGAAAAACAATTTGTTAAGTAGGTGGTAAAAATTAAAATATTCGTAACAAATGTTAAATAGAAAACATAATTTAACATTAGGCCGACCCTAAGATTTATTAATAAGAGGGATTATCATTTTAAGTAATATTAATGTTTATTCATATTTTGTAATTCACCTATTTCCTTTGTCATTATCAATTTAATTTGCTAACAAACCCAGAAAAAATACTTTTATGTATAGATTTTTTATTATTAATATAATATAGAAGTAAGTAATACATTTATTACAGCATGGGGATGTATGCAAAGCGGCAAAACCGATTCTTTTTATAAAGGATGTCAAACTCAAGTAGAGTTGTTGATATGTCAAAGCTTAATCTATTGCTGGTTTTCAAGGAGATTTTAGAATATCATTCATCTCCCTTTATATTTTGGGTTACGTTTTAACCACCCTTGACCCAACAACTATGACATAAATTATGAAAGAGGGAGCATTTCCCCTTTTATAATGCTTTCACATTATTTATAATTGGATTCTACGTAAGTTTGCATTAGGTAAAGTTTAGCATGAATTGTCATCCTTTAATATTTTTTATTATTGATTATTGGTGGGCTTATTGTCTCTTATTTTAGCTATTTGTGGTTTAATTGATCATATTTCTTCTGCCCTTTTTTACGAGGGGTACAGATATGGTCGTATGATTTATATGTCATCTATCTTGAACCCTGGCTTTATAAGCGGAATTTACTGGATATGATGGTATAGTGTAATATTGTATGGTCTCTTATTTTAATAAAGCCAAAGATTTTAATTTTTTTTTTGGTTTGTCCAGATTATAATGAATTATAAATTAAATGACTTACTAAATTTTATGCACCTTTTATTTATATGAAATAGTAAATGATATTTATTATTAAGGATCAATAAAAAACAAGATATTTATTATCAGAAATCACTAACATCCGACGACTCCTCCGAATCCTATGTCTCAGGGATTTATTTTATGGCTTTGAAGATATGAGATGTTGTTAATTATTGTGTTATAATTTGCACAATTTTAGGTCACATTTCTGGAAAAAATTAATGTTGATCTACTTGTGGTGGCTTATCTTTTATTAATCCAATATATGAATTATTGACGTCTATTTAATCTAGTATTTTCAAATTTTGAGCATAATGACATCCATGTAAAGGATAGTATGTAGGAAAATTTAGATAGAAAAATAGTAAATTGATTTATTTGGAGAGGAAGATGAGTGAATATGTAAAATGGTTATTCTTATTCATTGCCAAAAATTGATTACATCAATAGATATTAATAGTGATGAGTTTAGTTACAAGTTTACTAAAATAATATTTTTATTTTTTAATTACTTTTTTTAGGAACTTCTATTATATTATCTTAGATAATTTTATTTTTTTAATTCTTTAATTTAGATTTTTTTTATGTTTAATTAAAATTCTAGATTTTTCTAAATTATTTCAACATTGTCTGTTTACAGTTGGAAAAGTTGATTTCAACAAATGGGCTATATGTATACCGTAGAATGTCAAAGAACTTAGAAGCTTTCTGGGCTTCGCATCAAGATGTTGTGGTGTTTTGGCAAATGACTATTAATTGTTTTAATTGACTTGTTTGACTAGTTAGAATATAAGTATTAGGTGTTTTGTTGGTTTTAAAGCTATGTTTTTAATAAATTTAGACATTGACTGTTGCTTATTTATTAGAGAAAAAGTGGGATAAAGACCACTGAAAAAGCTAAGAAAGTAAGCTATTTTTTATTTGGCTTAAAATTCATTTATCAAACATATTTTTTGATTTTTTAACCAACCAAAAAGCGAAAAGCCAAAAATCAATTCAAAAGCCAACCCAAATGCATATAGGCAAATATAAGTGGTTTATTAACGACTCATTTTATTGTCAATATTAAATGATGGAAATGGTTGGAAAATTAATAAGTGTATTTTTTGATAAGTTTAATAGTTATATTTGTTCTACTTCAATCTCATTTTCATTGCAAAATTTATTCTAATGCACCGTTTAGAGAGGTGATTTTAGGTGATAATGAATAATTGTGAATAAAAAAACTTTTTATGAGCAAAGTTACTATCACCATGAGAATAACATACTACATTTTATAAACATTTACACTACAAACTACTCTCATTACTACTATTAGTACCAACGACAAAACCGATAGTAAGACATGCCTTACTTTTGGTTTGGTTGTTGGTATTAGATAGTAGTAATGAGAATGGTTAAATGGTAGCTATATATGTTGGATATACCTTTCATATTATACCTATTGCTATATGAGTGAAATTTAATAAAAATGAAAATTAAGTTGAAAAATAAGACAAAAAATAAATACATAATAAAAATGAGTACTTAAGATGACGAAAGAATAAACTTGTAAATGAGATTTTAAAAAATAAACCATTTCTAAAAAAATTGCAAAATCAATAAAACTTGATGAAAATTAAAATCAACAATGAATATAAATATTAATAATCCACTCCAAAACTTAAAGTGGCCCAAATAGAAAAATACAATAAGAATGTGCAACTTGTAAGCAAAATTTTCCTTCTCCAAATGATCTATTAATATGGTACAAGGATATCATTAAACTCAAATACTCAATAAATCACCTACATAGCCTGCATTGACATCTTGTGTTTTTAGAGTTTGACTTGATTACACTTTTGACTTCTATGAAATTGACAATCCCACATTGCATGTGCCATTTGCACATGCCCATGATAATTTTTATTCATCTTGGGATATATTTTCTCCATTTTTTTAAAATACCACCTTTTCTAAATAACTTATTTAACATTTAATATGTTTAAATATATAATAAAAAATTGTAAAAAAGTTGATGTGAAAAAAATATTCATGAAGCCAAATCAAACAAGATCTAACTTAGCTATATTTTTTCTAATATATTCTAAAAAATTGTAAAATAAAATAGATTGATAAACAGTGTTTATAGCTATTAAAAAACCAAGAAAGCGATAAAGTTGACCTTCCAACATAAAGTTGACCTCCAAAACTTTGCTAATTATGAGTATATTGCTAGTGTTGATGCGTTGACAATTTTCTGATTTTAAAAGCTTACTTAAATTATGAACTAAGAGCAAAAAAGGAAAATTTGACTTACCATCTTCCATTAAGATTTCTAAAAATGATGCTTGATCCCCCCACCACTTCCTAATGTCCTTTCTTCTTCCTCCTCCTTTTTATATTGAGGTTATAGCTTGGAAAAAATATATATTCGACTTTTTACTTAGATGAAAAATTAATAATAATTAGCAGATTTAGAATTTTAGCTATGTAAGAATTTATATGAATAGTTTGTTTGTTGAGTATTTTTAATTTGTGTATTTACTCTATATGTTTAAGTAGCTATAATTAGAGACGAATTCCAAATTTTTAATATAGGGATCACACTAGTTGCTTTATATGCATATACATATTAATATGCATATATAGATTGACTGTTAAATACTTTTAACTTATGTATTATTATACTATGTTTAACTAGTGCTTTTCTTTGGTGTAATTAACCTATTAATCGTTTTTTTTTTTTTTTTTTGTTGGGGCCATGTTACCCTATACCCTTTTTAAGTCTAGTCTTTAACTTTATAATCGTCAAATTAAGATTGTAATTTGTTAGAATTTCATTGAAGCTTTTTTAATTAATATTTTCTTGTTGTTGGAGTAAACATATGAGTTTTCAAGCCTTCTTGAGGTACTAGAGTTAGGAAGTGGGTGCTTATTTTAACAGTTAAGCATCCTTCAATCTTTCGAGAATTAGTAGAGTTTTCCTTCATGATTTACCAATTGGTTAAAGTTCTCAGCTACTTTTCAATGTTAATTTTCATGCTTGTTTAGAGTTAATTTCTTGTACTATTTATGATTTGGGTTCATGTTCATGGTTAGCATGGAATGGTATGCTTAGTTTTCTAATTAGATACTTAGTTGTTGATCTTGCTCAATTAGCCTTAATCTTCTATATTAGTTGCTTAATTAAGCATGGTTAGCTTTTTTCATGTTTGTCTAATGTTTATTTATCGCAAGTTGCTGTAGAGGAAACATAAGCCCCAAAAGATATGTCTAACTGATCACCTGATACCTAATCATAGTTGATGTTGATCTTGCATAATAACGTTGGTGTGTTCTTGATTTTGTGTCCGTAACTTATGGATTGGAGGCCTAGAGGTCTAAAAGCTAGTAGGAACCTTTGTAACTCCTTGAAGATGCATTTAGAGTCTTTTTCGTATATTCTTGAATGTTCTTAAATATGCATGATTGGGAATTTGTGTTGGAATTTGAATGCTGAATTGGAAATTAGGGCGAATTTAAAGTGGAAAAAAACATGACTTTGAATTAAAATAAGCAACTCATACTTATGTTATTACTCGGGTAAACATGTTAAAAAGAATTATATAAATAAAAAGTATCAAGCTACATAAGAAGTATCATTCTCTTTAATTACAACATAGATTGAGGGAAAGAGGTATGCTAAGTGACAATAGAACCCAATATCTTCTCTAAAAAGTGGTATTTACTCTTCAACTAATATACAATCTACTTCTCTACATAGAATTAGACTAAAACTTTATGAACTCCCATTATTTTTTATGAAATTAAAGTTCACATTTAGCATAGCCCAACCATTGAGAGGAAGTTCGTGGTGCCTTTTGATGTTTTCTGTTATTTAGTCAATTTGTCTTTAAAATGGCTTAAATATTTTATTTTTCTTTGAGTTTGTCCAATAGAGAGTTTAATTTTATCTTACAAATTTCTTTTTGTACAAAAACATCAAAGACATAACGATAGTTTCAAGCGGCTTTTTTAAAAAGCTATTTTTTAAAAAAAAATTACCTAAAATAATTCAATTTTTTCATAATTTTCCTACAATAATCCCACCTATTGATTAACAATGAATAATCTCAACTTTATGGGATATTTGCTTAGAGCAAACTTGGATAACTGGATGACCTGCTACAATAATTTTTTTTTAAAAAAGATAAATTAAAATAAATGTCAAAAAAAATTAATGTTAAAATAGGTTAAAATTCTTTTATAATTTTTTATGTAAGTTTTTAAAATTTTTCTCCAACTTTATATTAATTTTCAATTTACTTTTTTTGGTAAATTGCCTACTATAGCAGGTCATTCGGATATTTAAGTTTACTCTAGGCAAATACCCTATAAAATTGAGATTATTCATGATTAATCAATAATTAAAATTATTATAAGAAAATCATTAAAAAGTTGAATTATTTTAAGTAATTTTTCCTTTTATAAATCACATCTTTATTAAAACCCTCAACTTCTCTATGATAAGGATTGAATAATCTTAGTCAATTCCCATAATCTTCTCCTAATATTATGGGATTTATTATGTCAATATTCTGTCAATAATTTCTCCTATATTCTAGCTTTTATAGTACTCTGTTTACATACTTAGATTCTTGTTTCCTTTCTTGTAAATTCATTAGTTGACTTTCTTTACTTGTATTCCTCTATATATACGTTGTTGTACTCAATAAAATAATTATCACTTGTTGAAACCTTTATACTCTAAACCTCTTTTTTAGTGAGAGACCACATCAAATTACTACGAGAGCTAGATTTGACATAGCTTGGGAGAGAGCTTTTTCTTGATCCAAATCGAAGCCTTACAAAAAGAGAGCTTTTCCCTTTTCGCAAAACCAAAACCTTATAAAAACAAAAACACAAAACCCCACTCGTCAACATAATGTCAAAAACCCTTCTGAGTCTTGCAGACAAAATTTTTGTCTCAAATAACAATTAGTGAATGTTGAGTGTAGAAGGTGAAATAAAGAAGATCGAAAGAAGGTTACAAGTCATTTGTCATCAGCAAAATGACGTGAAACACTAAAATAATCGTTAAAATGGAACAAGGTTGGAGTTTTTTTTGCTAACCAATAACCATAATCATATGCCTCAGATAGTTACTATTTTAATATCGATCAGTTTACATAGAAAATCACCAATAGAATAAGTTTTTATTTATTGACAAAGAGAATATTTATTTGTGACAATAAGTGTTTTACCCAAAATCTACTATTATTATCATAACAATTTCATATGCTTAAAAAAACTTCCGACTATCTATTATGTTGTGAGCTTATTTCAATGTGAAATTTTAAACACTTTAGCAAATTCTACATGTTAAATTGTTAACACTTACCTTTCGACTTTTCCACAAACAATTTTTATTTTTCCACATAATAACATTTGTTTTTCCACAAACAATTGTTAATGCCTATATAATGTTTTTTTGACACAAAAGACCACTTAAACTTAACAATGTCTAATATCTATTTAAATGGATAAGTTAACTTTATAATTTCACAATTTCTTGTGATCATTTAACATTTTCTGATAAAAAAAAAAATCATATTTCTACTTATCACTCTATTTGTATTTTGTATAAATTTCATGTTGTGTTGTACTTCATTCGAATTTTAATAGTTGCTATATTTCTGTTTTTTATGCTATTCAATATACAATTTTAATCTTTAATAGCTTTAATTCTATATGATAAAAATTTCTAAAAAGTTCATGCATAAAGACGAATCATACAAGATCCCACTTAATTATGTTTTATATTATACATAGAAAAAATATATGTCTAATAAGATCACTTAATAAACAGTAATTAATAACTATTAAAATCCCACGAAATATAATGTTAATTTAATAAAACTTTTTCTACCATGTCAAAATAAGGTAGAATTTTGACTTTTTTTTTTTTTTGACAAAACAAAGTGTACTCTCACCATCATCCATAATGCTCCAAGTTCTCAACGTCCAAGCCTTCAACTATTTTGTTACTCTTCATCTGTAAACGAATCGTACCTTGTTTCTCCCTCTCCCCACACAAGACAAGATCCCTTCCTATTGTATATTGCAGCGTTTCTTCCCCCTTTCTCCGCATCGATTCCGTCCTAAACGCACACTAGAGCGAGAGATTTAATGGCGAAGCCTCGTAAGCCATCGAAGAATGAAGTTTCCAAGTCTGATACCTCTTCCGTTGAAGCCATAGTTCTTCATCAAAAGCTTTGTCTTTCTATCGACCTCGATAAGCATCGAATTTATGGGTTTGTCTTGTTTTTTCACTTTCTCAATCATGATTTAAGTGTTTTGAGATGTTTAAACCCTAGTTTCTATATATCCATTTTTTAATTAGTGAAATATCAGATATATGAAGCTCGTTTTAAGGTAATTAATTGTATGAGAAGGAATTCAAGTGTTTAATTCACTTTATTGAGCAATTGTTTTTGTTGTAAATGTTAAATAGGAGTAAATTTTTGTAAGATTATATTTGGTGTTCTTTACGATGTTTTTATTGATTAATAAGCTTTGGATGATGAATTCCTTGATGTTGATTAGTTTTGTTTCTGTATGCATGAAATTAGGTTAGTTTTGGTTTTGTATTGGTACGTCTTGTTAGGAGTGTCATACCAGTGTGCTCAGCCTCAATTGAAGTAATGGTGTGAATATCGGAAATTGTATATGTTGGGGAGTTAGCAACAAGATCATAAATGCAAAATTCATAATTGATAACTTGAGATTACAATCCCTAATTGGATTGGAAATATTCATCAAGAACTTTATGATAGACGAAAAACCGAAACTTATACTTCTATATAGGGAACTTCTATGTCTTTTGTTAAGCTTTATTTCCCCACTTGATGTTAGAGATGAAACTGAAACAAGCACAAGAGATAGAAAGTTATACTTACTCAAACCCTAGCACTAGGAAAGAGTTCAAATACAACAACATTCCATTACCAAAGTGCCATTAAGTGACACTCACCACACGGGGTTTAGGGGTGGAATGCGCGCAACTTTACCCTTATTACTGATAGAAAAGAGTTTGTTTTCAGTTGACCCTTATTAGTAGCAAACCTCATATGCAACTCTACAATAAATAAGAAGTGCATATGGTTTTGATTAGCCATTTTAATGTAGTTCATTATGATTTGAAATCAAATAACTATATATCTTTAGCGTCATTGAATAGGGATAACTAGAAAAGAGTTCAAATGAATGAATCAATTGATGAAAAAACGACAAAAAATTGAACTCAATTGTCGTTTGTATGGGCATAAAGAAAACTTTTGTTTTCAGAAATTTGTTAGAGTAATTGATTTTTGCATTTGATTAAGTTTATATAGCATAAATAAATGGGAAAAAATAACTTCCCAATTTCGCTAATGACGACACTATGGGTATCAACTACCCACTTACGTATGCAAAGACACATAACCACAAAACTGCAACAAAACAAAGCTGGGCAGAACTGAGCACTCAACGAATTGTCAAGGTCAAGATCGATGGCTTGTCGAGCCTTCAAATGCTTGTCATTAACTTTCTTTGTTGCTTTTTTGTATAGCCTCAACAACCAATTAATATATACCTCAACTGCTTGTGAACCCTCGTTTTGCGGCACTACTAAACCAAGTAGCTTCATGATCTTCCATGGTTTAATATTTACGCACTCCTATCCCCAACTTTCTACACACGAAGTTAGCTCATCTTTTAAGGAAACCAGTTTCAGAATGCTCTGAATTCTTAATAGCATAATTTATTGCTTGTTTGTTTGATTGAGTACAACTTTGGTGGAAATATACAATAAAAAATTGATTTTTATTTGTTTGTTTGGTGGAAAAGATGGTTCAAAAGTTGAATTGGTTTATGGAAGAGCCCTAGGATTTGGGAATTAAAGTGGGAACGCAGAGGGCGGGTGTGGGCAGTGGGAAATATCGAAGGAAATTTTGTTTTCTCGGCATGTTGGAGGCAAATGATTTACATTAGGGTGGATTGTGAATTCTATTAATTTTAATTACTCTTCCTTTCTAAGATCTACTCCTAACCAATGAATCTAAAAGGGGAAAAGAGCTTTTGGTAACATATTTCTCCCAAAACAAATGATTTTACTCTTACTCCTTGTATCTGGAACAAGTGATTTTACTGTTTTTCAGTGTACTTTTGAAGGGTTTTTTTGAACATTTTTTTGGTGCAAATACATCTGGTATATCCTACAATAATACTGTTTTGCAAGTGCAGTAAAATAGTTTTGTTAAATCATTTTGAGTCATAACATGCATTTTTACATTTTTACTGATTTTTATGATTGTGGAAGACGTTAGTCACATTAAGTCTTACATTGTACGACTTTCACATTTAGCTTTTTTGTTGTAAATAGCTCTATTTATGCTAGTTTTTATTTTAAAATGGATGGAATTTTATTTGGTCTGTTCAAGATACATCCAATTTTGACTGCCTTGAGTTGTTTTTTTCTGACATCTTTTTGGCTCTTTGAATTGTTTAGTTACACTGAGCTGGAGATTGCTGCCCCTGACAGTGGAGTTATTGGCCTGCATGCTGAAAATCTGGAGATTGAGAGAGTTTTTGTGGATGGGGAGCCAGCAGAGTTTTATGATTTCCCTCATTATCAACCTGTTGAAATTGAGAACAGGTGGTGTTCTGTTTCATCTGTGAGTTCTGCTGCAGATGCTGCGGGTGTGACTTACATATCAGCTTTGGAAAGAGAATTAGTTCCAAATCTGCTGATTCTTTGCCGTAAGCCATTTGACAATGGGAATCAACAAGAAGCACAACTGAATCTTGAAAATGGGGGGCAATCAGATGAAGAAGTGAAAAAGGTTACTTTATATGTTGTACCTTTGACAAGTTCTTTTCTGCATGTACTATATTTAGTTGTTTGTTTGGTAATTGGTTTGGTAGAAACTTCACAAATAGAGATTTCTTGTAAAAAGCAAAAGGAACTTAACCCAAACATGAGGCTGCAACATAGAAAATAATTGCGTTTGTCGTCGCGATTGTGGTGACTGTCGCGATGTCACGGACGTGGTACCTTGCGGTGTTATGACTTGTTTCGCGAACATCGCGATGTGAATTATTAACTTGAAAGATTTATTTTAGAATATATATTTAGATTAAAGCTTATAATATACCTTTTAGAAGCTCATACACTTGTAAAAGAACATAATAAAGGCTAATATGTTAGAAAAACAACTTATAATGGTTGTTTCTCTATTATTTTAATTCACAAGTTTCGTAACGAGGTTTTACAGATCGGTAAGCTCAAACTACTTTACAGAACATTCATTATGTAGCTGAACGGTCTCACTTTTATTCTAGGGGAGCCTTTGGCTGCTTAACATTGGCATAATAAAAATGAATTGTCACTGGTAACCGTCATCATCGTCATCACCGTCATTATGATCTGTGTTCCACTTTGCTGTTTTGCAATCCCTGCTACTCTACTGTCTTGCTTAATCTATAGTGTTTTACAGATTATGAGTATTTTAACTACGTAAAACTAGAATAATGACCTTACATTGTGTTATATTCAACTTCTATCTTTTTTTTTTGCATTGTAGTTTTGCCAAAAACCAACTTACCAGGATTATATGCTTGTCATATGTAGTTATTACTTGAGTATTATTTAATAATGATATTTACAAAGCGAGGCTCTAGGGTTTCCACCACAATCAAGGACACATGTAAATTATGGACTATAAAACCGCGATACTGTCGTCCTACCTACTAAGAAATGCACCATTAGCATGAACACAAAGGCAGGCCAGATATTTTCTTGGAATTTCTTATGTTTAGTTTTTCGTCAAATTTCTTATAAAACTTGTTATAGGCAATATCTTCCACAAAGCATTATATGCTGTATGCATCCTAAACTTTCATGCCAACTAATAAATCTAGATGGCATTGGGTTGTCTCTTCTCATTCGAATAACTTTATTGATATGTAATTATCAATATCCTGCTTCCGCTTGACATAAGATGTCAGCCTCTTATTCAGCCTCCTAGCTTTGGTCTCCACTTTTTGAAACAAGTTCCTTTTACAAAATTCCAACAAAAACATATCAATTAGAATAAAAATAAGCAAAGTTCAGCAAAATATGTCAATTAAGAAAAAAAAAAAGAGAAATTCAGAAAAATAAATTGAAGTTGAGCAATAATAAGTTAAGTTGAACAAAAATGTAAGTTAAGTTGAGAAAAAGTAAACTGAAGAAAAGATAGGAAATGAAAGCTTATTGTCTTGCTTTGGTCTGAGCTCATATATATGGTACCTTCCCTTTTGAAGATCAGGAAATCATGCAGGTTCTTTTTAATATAATAATGATCAAGATTATGTTAGATACTAGTAGCTAAGTTTTGAATTTTTTGGTTTTGCTTGTTGCTGGTTTTCGGATTCTAGGGTCTTATATGTGTTTTGAGCTCTAGCGGGGGCTCCCATTGTACTCTTTTGCGGTCTATACATCAATTTTTCCAAAAGGCTCATCCATGTGTGCTTTTGCTAGTCATGTGGCACACAAAGTTCATCCATGTTGGTCTGGTTGGTGGCACATGAAACATGATTGGTTTATATTGGGATATAAATTTTCTAAAACAATTTTTGAACACATCTAATAAAGACTTTCTTTTGTTTTGTTTTTCTATTGAAGTCTCTCTCTCTCCCCCCTTTTTAGAAATCCAATAGGCGATTATTTTATTTGGCCATTTAGGTGTTAGAATCTGCCTAATCTTTCCATGTTTGGGCATTATATTTACGCTTTCTAGCTGTCAAGGTCATACTTTGGCTCAACCTGTTCACTTACACGTGCCTTGTGTTTAGATTCTTGATCACTTATGATTCACAAATTTACTGTTAACTCGAAGATAAGGTTCAGTTGAAAATATGCTCTTTTGTTGGGGTATAATATGGAACTCAACTTCAAATCCAATTGCCCCTTTATATTAGCACTGGAGTTGTAAAGTCTCCATGCGTCAGGCCCTTATGTTAATCAAATTTATTTCCGTTCTTTCCAAATGTTGCCTGGTACAAGGGTCTCTCATTACGAATAGAACCATGTTTGTCCCTGACTCCCTACTAGACAATCTAAGCTGTGATAGGTGGTAGGTGTGTGTTCTTGTTGCCAATAGGTAAGGGTCTGGCGCATGGTAAGAAACTAAGAGCTTTAGTTGATTTGCAATTAGTTTCATCTGATGGATTTTTATGAAGTTCCTTAGTGTTAATCTCTATGGGATGTTGGTTTCTGTTTACAAGTTTGATGCACTGTCAACCTCTGGATGGAGAGTTCCATCGCAAAATAGTTGAGTGAATGTAAGCTTGGTGTATGAGAATTGTGATCATGTTGAGTTGCTCCTATTGGACTATTTTGTGTTCGATTTATATAACAATATTACATTACCCCAATGCCATTAAGTGACTCCCATGTAGGTTTCCACCTAGGCCGGGTTTGTGGGTCAATGTATGCAATCTTACCCTTGTAATAATGTAGAGGATGTTTCTTATTCACCATTGATAACAAATATCAACCTTACACAAAAAGAAGTGCACATGATTTGACTCATGTTATAATTCGAAACCAAAAATTTTTTTTTTTGGCTCCATTTAACATTCGAATAACTTAAAACATCTTCTTGTAGAAAAGTTAGTTGTTTATTAGTTTCAAACTCATTTACTGTTATTCTTATTTTAAATTTAATGTTTTTTAGTCTTAGTTTATCTGTAATGTTGCAAGATGCTGTATAATGTGTGCATCTTTGATTTCTCATGTAGGTTAATGTTGGGTGCAGAATGTGAAATTGATTAGAATTGACTATTTGGTGGAGAAAGCAGAGGCTGGAGTGCACTTTGATGATGATGTATTGCATACCAATAATCAGATCAGACGCGCCCACTGCTGGTTTCCATGTATGGATGATAGTTTACAGCGCTGCTGGTAAGTGTTTGAATCAGTTTGCTTGCAGATTGATCTTTCAGTTTACAGAAGTTGATAAGTTTATTTCTTCCATGTTCTTGCCGCAGCTATGATCTAGAATTTACTGTTCCTCATAACTTTGTAGCTGTCAGCAATGGAAAGCTAATTTATCAGGTATCTTCCAAAACCTTTTTTCGCTTCTTTTATGCGTTCCGCATTTTTGCATGGTTAATGTTGATGTGATGACCATTGTTCTCGAGTCTTATATACTGATGTTCCGCATTTTTTCATTTTGAGTCTTGAACGTTGTTATCTTTGGCATATTTTTGCTAAGTTAATTTATGTTTGTTCAGTTAAGCTTAGCCTTAAGTGTTCTTGTATAGGCATCAAAGTTTATCCTATTCACAGAGCCTCAAATGAAATAAGTAGTTAAATGTTTTTTCATATGGAATTTTACTTATGAGAGCTGAATGCATGCTTAAAATTATAAGAACATTAAAGATTAGTGTGTTATGAGCTGAATTATTTGTTTTAGAAGAATTTTTCAATGTCATTTACTTTGAATTGTTTGTGATCTTTTGGGATTAAGGCTTTGACGTTGTTATTGTTGTTGTTGTTTGCTTTGAGTTGGAAGTATTTACTGTGGGCTTGTTTTAAAAAACTATTCTAGAATTGAGACGAAAATGAAGAATCATAGGCTTCTTTTTCTTGCTTTGTGTTGTGTAAATCACTTCAATGAATAATCGTAGTTGGTGTAATGAAAATTCTTTGCTAACTTGCTATAGCAGCTAAAGAATATTTCTAACATTGGAAATCTATAAATAGTTGAGTGGGTTGCCATCACTCTATCTGCTTCTATCCACTTGTTGACGTTCTAAAGCTACTTATTGTGTTCTTATCGTGTCTTGGTAAAAGATTAAAAGAAAAGGTGTTTTCGTGCTGAAAGCCCAAAAGTTTGTTTTAGAGTTAAGAAGATGCTAAGCCTCAAAATAGATTCATCTCTTTTTGATCAGGGTTCTCATAGTTAGTTTTAGCCACCAAAAAGTGTTTTGGTGTTCTGCATAGCTTTTTCTTTTATGAAATGGTTATTTGAAATTGTTCGTTGTCTTTTTGTATGAAAAATTTAGTTACAATTAAATTTTTTTAAAAAATAGTGAGTTAAGACATTCGCCTTTTGTTTATTATTTTTCTTTGATTAATCACTTCCTATATCTCCAAATATGTTCACACCTTGGCATCATTTTTTAGTACACCACCAAGGATTTGGTGTACACTTGTAACACATATTACTCAAACACGAAACATGTAACCATCATATGCCTCTCAACATGGACACACATACTATGTCTATGTTGGACTCGATTGTGTGGAAGCACAATCTCACGACCATTTTATTATATTTATTTTAGTATCGTAGTGTATATTTAAATGTAAACCAAGTATTAGGAATCTTTAGGCTCCCTTCCAAGTTTCAAAAGCAATGCGTTCCAATTTCCATTACTATAACGCCTTTAAGTGCCTACAACATAGGTGAGGCTTGGGGGTTAGATCTAAGCATTTTTACCTTTGTTAGTGATAACATAAAGGTTGTTTACTAGTACCTAACATCATTTTACAATTTCTCTTTTACATCATTAAATATTTTTTCTCTCATAATTCCCTTGTTTGGAAGAATTACACAATAATCACTACCTTAGATGAAATAGAGAATTGATACGAAGAATACAATAATCGGAACTAGAGGGAACTTTGAAGAAAATGAAGCTAAAGTAAGTGGTTGGGCTAGATGGTATACCTATTGAGGTATAGAGATGCCTAGGGGCGATTTGAATAGCTTGGCTAACTGATATTTTCAATAAGATTCGAACGACAAATAAGATGTCCAATGACTAGAGAAGAAGTAATCTAGTGCCTATTTGCAAGAACAAATGAGATGTCCAAAATCGCTCCAACTATCGAGGAATAAAGCTCGTTTTACCATACTATGAATTTATGGGAAAGAGGGATAGAGATATGTATGAGGAGATGATTCATGCTAGAAACTCCATTTGGATTAATGTCAGAGAGATAACAATGGAAACAATTCATCTTATAAGACAAATGATGGAGTTCTATAGGGCAAGAAAAATAGACTTACACGTGATTTTAAGACTTGGAAAAAGCATATGACAAGATACTTAGAGAAGTACTTTGACGAGCAATGATAAGAAGGGTATTATTTAATATAGTGCAAGATATGTATTGAGAAGTAAAGACAAATGTTAGGACATGTGGAGGGGCAACAAAAGATTTACCAATCACAATTGCCCTACATTCTTGGCCCTAAACCCTTTTCTTTTTGGTGTAGTTCTTGATGAGATAACTTGATCGATAAAAGGAGACATTTCTTGGTGCATGTTGTTTGCCGATGATATATTTTTGGTAGATGAAACCAAGGAGGTAAATGTCAAATTAGAAGGATGGAGACATGACTTCGAGTCTTAAGGTATTAAATTAAGTAAACTAAGACATAGTACATGACACAAAAAAGATAGGCACTATAAAGCTTAAAGAGAAAGAAATCACTCCAAATGAATGTTTCAGAATCTTTAGCTCCATATTTCATGGATAATGGAGACATCCAACAAGATGTGACCCATATAATTAAGTGTGAGTGGAAAAAATGGAAAGTGGCCACGGGAATATTACGTGATCAATGTGTGCCCTTAAAGCTAAAGGACAAGTTTTATCAAATGATGGTTAGACCAACACTACTATATAGATTAGAATAGAATGTGGACTTTTAGAAAGGATCTTAGTAGGAAGATGAGAGTAGCATAAATGCATGAATGCTTCGGTGGATGAGTGGGCATATGATATGACCCATGTTCCTCCTCCCCTCTTGCATTATACCTATAGCCGGAGAAATGAGAAGAGTAATAAGTAAGGGTAGTTTGCTCTGTGTATGTTTGATTGTTTTGGTTGGTTTTGAATAGTTTCCTTATTTTTATACGGGGGAGATGTGCTTTGTTAGGGGAGTGTAGAATAAAGAAATTAGTCTTGTTGAGGAGTTTGGAAGCTATTTATCAATTTTCAATAATAATACCATTTTTTACTTCTTTTTGGTTTTATAATTCTTTTTCTACATAATAGTTCAATTATATTGTTTGGTATCAGATTTAGGTATGGCCCCCACACAATCAACCCGTTCGTATACACTTGAGGGAAATCCAAAAACTTTGGGCTTCTTTACCGATTTAGATACATAATGTGTCAAGATATCTTGAAGAAAAAATGAATGACACAATGAATTTAATTCAGGAAACCCAGTTAAAGATGGTAGAGAAGTGTGAACAACTTACAATGTAACAGAAACAAATTATTGAAGATCAGGCAAAGGTAAGGATTGATTCAAAGAAGAAATTAGTGAGCCTTAATTAACCAAGAAATCTATTTCTATTATTGATGGGGTAAAGTATTCGAGATTCTTGGGTAATGAATCAATTAATGGGGACATGGAGAGGTTTTCATGTCCTATGATAGGATGGTTTGGACGCTTCACGTGAGGGTTTCTTTTCTAGAAGGGATTGAAAGGGAAATGGCGACTGCATGGGTTTTATTTGGAGAATTAAGAGGCTGGAGATTTTGGTGTTCCCCAGGGAAAATCCCGACGACTAGATTCTTAGGGCCAAAAGGTATTTTGCTTTTCAGTAGTTGACTAATGCTTTGGATTGTGCAATAGCGGCATTAGATGATGATGCTTTGATATGGTTCCAATAGGAAAAACGCTGATCCCTGATTACCTGATGGGAGAATCTTAAGCGACTTGCTAAAGTATTTTAGAGTTATTCACGAAGGATCTTTATGTGAGCAGTAGTTGTGGTTGGCGGTGGTGCAAACGGTTTAGTGGAGGAATATGAGAGACAATTTGGTTCTATATTTCTTTTCCTACAAAATTGTTTAGTTATATCGGCATACCTTGAGGGATAAAATTCCAAAAGAAGATATAAGCAAGGGTTTAGAAGTTGTAAATATTAAAAAAAAGATGAAATATAATCGTTTAAGATGGTTTGAACATATGCAAATACTTGGTATTAGCAAACTTGTATGGAAGATAGAAAGTTGGAGCTCAGGAGATTTACAAAGAGGGAGAGGAAGAGTAAAGATCACTTAGATTAAATGAATGGGAAATGACATGAAGGATTTAGAATTACAAATGAAGATGATAAGAAATCAGAATGAATGGAGATGTAGAATCCATGTAACTATCATTGGAAGTAAATTATTTGTTTATATAGCCGATTTCAATCTTTTGGGATTAAGGCTCTAGTATTGTTGTTGTTGTTGTCATAATTGCCGTGTTTATTATCTAAGTTCTACTTTTTTACCCTTTAACATTTTGTTTGATTGTTTTTTCTAATAACTAGTGAGTATTGTGTCCTGAAATAACATGTTCTTATTAGGACAGCTAAGGAAGAGGTTTGATGAAATAGAAACTTATTGTGTTTGACTGTTTGTTTCTTTTATGATGCCTGTTTTTTTTTTTTTTTTTTTTTTTTTTTGAGACGTGTCCTGAAGTTTGTTCAAAATTCATAGCGAACAAGCTACTGTTTACAGAATTACAGATCTTTTAAATTCCATGCATGCCCAAGAAGATATTTCAATTGGTTGATCCTCCAAGAGAAATATGTTCTGTTCTTTTGCTGTTGGCTACCATTTGAGTTGAACTTTGGACTACATTTGCATGTCTAATAGAGTTTCTTTAAAATTTTAGTTCTTGATGTTATTTCCTGATTTTTAATTGGTACTAGTTGTTTGGCATTAGGTTTTGAGCAAGGATGATCCCCCCCGCAAAACTTTTGTGTATAAATTGGATGTTCCAATATCTGCACGATGGATATCTTTGGCAATAGCACCATTTCAGATCCTTCCAGACTATCATAATACCCATCTATCGCACATGTGTTTACCGGGAAATGTATCGAAACTTCAAAATACCGTGGGTTTTTTCCATAGTGCATTCAGGTTAGTCTCACTATGCCAGTAAAAAGTTATATTTGATTTTGAAATTACAGTTAAGTCAAGCTTACTAGTCTGACTAATTTGTGATTTTTGTCTTATTTCCCTAGTGGTGAATATAGCTTACGTCAATAAGCACCCTATGTGTTTCTTTCAGTTCCTTTGATGAAGTTTTTTTTTTTTTTAATTTTTTTTTAATTTTTCTCTCTTTTGTCAGACATTATGAAGTTTACCTTAGATCTCTATTTCCGTTTGGGTCGTACAAGCAAGTATTTATAGCTCCTGAGATGGTGATATCTTCGGTGACTTTGGGGGCTTCCATGAGTGTCTTCAGTTCTCAAGTCCTTTTCGATCAGAAGGTTATAGATCAGGTCAGCAACCTTACTCCCGTCCCCTTCGATGGTTTAGATATTTTCTCCCCTCTTTTGTGTTTATATTAGACGAAATTTTTGTTTATCATTGTCCATGGTTTTCCAAACCTGATATGTACATTTAGTTAATTGTAGGTGCAGTGTTTTTTATAAATATCATTTTGTATTAATGTAAGCAAATCATTTTTTTTAAAAAAAAGAGCCTTCTTTTTATTCCTTTAATCTTTTGTGTTGACGTTAAATTTACGTGTTTATAATTTTGAGCCATGATATCCATTGTAAAAAACATGTTTATTCATTGGTAGTTTCCCTTTGTTTTTATTGTACTTTAACAATTTTATTTTGTGGTCTCCAACTCTTCAACGCACATCTTTGACCAACAATTTTTTGATGAAAAATCATGGAAATCTAATATTTTTACATGCTGTGATAAATCACACATCGTCTGAAGCTAAATTCATTATCAAAGAATTGTAGAAATTCAGATTTAGGCCATACTTGGATTGGGAGTGAGTTTTTATGGATGAAATAATTGTCAAACTATAAAAAAGGTTATTAGAGTATAAATTTACTTTAATGGGATGGAATGGGATGAAAGGGACATATTTCCCTCCTTCTCCGTCAAACTAAGGTTGATAGTCTCCTCTTTCCTTCGTCCTCCTCATACCATTGTATTCGCTTTCCATTCAAATCCACCTCTACATCTTTATTTCCATATTTTGACCTTTATTTTTCCCATAAAATTTATGCACTATAAAAGAACACTTGGGATTCTAACCACTTTTAAGTATTTAAAATGTTTTATATCTTTGCAAATAGTTAGATAAGATAAGAAACTATAGATATTTCTAATGACGGATCTTGAACATATTTTATAGGGAGACCACATAATGTAAAACCAAATGATTAAAACATATTTTAGGGGGATATGTAAAAATTTTAACCGTTTTACAAAAAATGACCAGGCCAAGCCAAAGCCAAGGTCTACTACTATGTATTTTAGTTCTTAACTTATATCCATTCTTTGAAAGTTTGAACTCAGTGAAGAAGTGGGATTTTTTCGATTTTAATCCGTGTTAAAATGGCCACATACCTTAACATTTTTCTTTAGTTATATTTTCATTTCTTATGATAGTTGGGTGGTTGATGTGATTATTCATTTTTAGATATGATCAAGATTCAAATGAAATTCTATTTTTATTTCCCTTGGTTTTATATTTCTATTCGTGTTAGACGGAATCCCTACATTAGATATTGTTGTGCTGTATATTAATCTTGTTTGGAATTCGCTTCTACATAATTCGTGAATGGTTTTGTTTAGCTTTTTCTCCTGTTATCTTAATGGGTTAGATTTTACCATGTAGACCATAGACACAAGGATTAAGCTTGCTTATGCTCTTGCACGTCAGTGGTTTGGTATCTATGTTACTCCTGAAACACCAAATGATGGTAAGTAGCTGCTGTAAAGTTTTAAATTGGTTTAAGTGGGTTCAAATTTGTGCTTGAACTCTTTTGCTGTGTTGGCAGAGTGGTTGGTTGAGGGTCTTGCTGGTTTCCTGACTGATACATACATCAAAGAATATTTGGGGAATAATGAGGCGCGCTACAGACGCTATAAGGTTTGGGATTATGCGAACTTCTTATATATATATAAATGTGTGTGTGTGTGTTGTTTTAAAGTTTTCTTAGATCTTGTATTTGGAATTTTGTTGGTCTCTTTATTATTGTGTGGTGGAGTTACTTGAAGTTGACCAGGTGGTATTTGATGTCAAAATTTAACACTTGTCATACATGGCATATTCCTAGGGTCATATATAATGTAAAAGAATAGAAGTTGTTAGAGTTGTATTTTTAGGGTGTTATGTTAGTAGTCTTTTATTAGCTTGTATTCTTGTTTGTATTTCTGATCCCATCTCTTATAAATAGAGGGGAGTATGGGATGTTTAGAGGATAGGAAATATCTAGAGAGAGAAGTGGAAACACTTAGGAGTGTTTGGGAGACTCAAACGTCCCATACTTAGGAGTGTTTGGGAGACTCGAACGTCCCATAGTATTGTTCTTGAATTCATTAATAAAGATTGTTTTGATTACCATCTTGGCTGATCTGTCACAACACTCTTCTGAAACATTGGTGATTTCAAATCAGTTCAGCATTCAGTTGATTCATCTGTCTAGTTTTCTTAATATTGAAGATAGAACTGTTTTTGATGTGTAATTGAGCTATTTCTGATGTATACAGGCAAATTGTTCTGTTTGCAAGGCTGATGATAGCGGCGCAACAACTTTGAGCCCTTCTGGCTCTTTAAAAGATCTGTATGGTACACAGTCAGTTGGTCTTTATGGTAGAATTCGTTCTTGGAAGTCTGTAAGTGATCTGGGTAGTTAATACCTGATAAGATTGAACCTAGAGAGTGATCTTTCATTGCTTCCATAGCATGCATTCTAATGTTTCTTTTTTTCTATAGGTGGCTATTCTTCAAATGTTGGAAAAGCAGATGGGTCCAGATTTGTTCAAAGGGGTAAGACACTATTAAAATATTTTTCTTTTCTTATCTTTTGCAGTAGTATGGCAAATTTTTGGGTTGTATATTGACTGTTGAATGATATATTCATGCTCTTTCTTGGCTTGTTATGTAACATATATCAATCTATTTCATGTTTGCATATGTTTGTTTCATGAACCCTTAGTGACATTTTCTACTACTTCTGCCTTGATAATTGTCCTTTGTGGGAAATATATATATGAAGTGACACCATAAATTGCTTTTACTGGTGATAAATTTTTGATGGTACCTTCCCACTATTGCCATATTAGCACCATACAAGAGCGGTTAATTAGGCTGGGCCGTTATAAAATTTTAAATGGATTGGACACTTAAAGCCGGTTAAGTTTAAAATTGACCCGCCCGACCCATTTAAAAAGTTCATTTTATGATCTGTTAGTCCGATTTTGTAGATCCCCCTATATATATATATATACACACACACATATATATATATATATATATATATATATATATATATAATGTCATATCCATGTTTTGAGTGAGATGCGCCTCTTCGCGGACTTGACTAGGGATAGGAATAGGTGGAGACGCCAAATCCATGTTTTGGACTACTAATAGGTTCTTTAGTCGCCTTCTTGCCCCAGTGTAGAGTTCATTTCTTGCTCTTTTTTTTGTTGTTAGGTTTTTGTTTTTTTACCTACTCATTTATTCATATACTGTTCTCAGTATTATTTTTATTTTTATTTTTTTTATTTTTTTGTTGTGTTTTTGTTTTTGGTTCCTTTATCAATAGTTTTTAATCTTTAGATAACATTGTCAGTCGTCACTCATTTCCTCTTATGCGGGGCTCTTTCTTTCTGGGAGTAAAATAGACCACTTTCCTCTAGTCCTACCTTTAAGAGAGTACGGGTATAGATTGTTCGTCACCTTCCCTCACCTAGACCCTGCCTTTGTGCAGGATAATGGGTACGATGATGATGAATATGTCATATAAAGAAAACATGAGAATATTGTTATGGAAATCAAGCTCAATAATGACCCGAACCGACCAAGACCCAACCCGTTAAAAATGTGACCCGGTCCTTGACCGGTTGGGTCGACATGCCCCTTGATGGGTTATGTCGACCTGCCCCAATGAACGCCTCTACGTCAGACCGCTCATCTAAACCATTGTTTTCAAGAGTACGTGATGTATAGACGTATAGTAAGGTTTTGTGGTTTTCACAAGGAAGAAATGAGATTTATAGATGGCACCTTCCTATGATTGCCATATCAGCACCAGGTTGCGCCTCATATGAACCAATGTAAGCAAGAGAGCATGAAGGAGAGTAAGGGTTGGCTGCTTAGTAGGATAAACGGGCCTAAAACTTGGAACATGAAGGTTCTTTTGGAGTGAAAGTGGAAACTTTTTTTTTGAAGTTTAATCAAACAACGCTAATGTAGAATTGAAGATGTCAAATTTTAGTCCTTCATTCACTTTATTAGATGCCATTTACCTTTTGTTGGTCTTTACTTATACATTCTCTAATCTCAAAGACTAGAACATGTGAGAGCTCTTTATTTGATTTCAGTATATATATTCAGGTCAGGTGTGTGCTAGATTTTGCCCATGTTTTGCAAACAGATAACTGCTTCACTTGTCTACTCCCACATACTATTAGGAATTAAAAGCTAACAAATTTAACACCATATAGAAGCATTTTTGGTTGGGTTTTAGCATGAGCAAGGTTTATTTTTTATTGTTTTCTATGTAGTTTTTGCCATGAACAACTAGGCTGCACCAATTTCTTATTCTAAGCAACAAGTTGTTAGGTAAACTTTGAATCTAATCCATATTGTCTAGAAGTTGGCTTGAGCCACGCCAACGCAATTGGTGTATCGTCTTAGTCGAATTGCAATAGTTTCCAAATGTACTGAACTCATCATCTGCATTGTATAGGTGTAAAAATCTGTGCCTATGCCACTACAAGGGATATCTTATAGTTAACGTCTTTGGTGGTAGAGTACATCACCGTTGGTAGTAGAGTTTGGTTTTATTAGTGGGTCAGTAGCTCGGCAGGTTTGTTAATAGATTTACCTAAAGACGGTCAATAATGGATTATGAAGAGTCGGTTTATATGAAGTGTCAATAAAGGATTTATGTCTTAAGTAAATATTATATTGAATGAAGTATGGAAGTATAGTGATCTTTAACTAGAAAATAATTAAAACCTTTCTTTTTTTACTGCCCCGTAAAATTTTATTGGTTGTGTAGTTAAAAAAATTTGGGTTGAACGAACAGTTGGTGGATGTTGTCCACCAGACTACCGAGTACCGACAAACAATTGGTGGGTTGAACAAATAATTATATATGAACTTTGATCATAAAGATCGCACCTATGAATCAGAGTTGATCGTAATTTTGATTTTTAATTTGAAGGCATGTTTAGTTTTAGTTGGGTCATAGTCCTTGTTAATCTCATTTGATCCTTTAGTGAACCACGCTGAACTATTGTGACTCACTAATAACCCAACCTACACTCAAAAATTTTGACCTGCAACTCACTCGCATGCTCCTCGACCCTGGAACCGCTTCTAACCCGGTAAGCCATATTGCTGCCCCTCATTTGACCCACCCACATTGACCTACCCGTTGACCAAGTCTAAGTTTGTGACCGCTACCATAATCGCAACAAATGTATTTTTGCACTTTGATAATGAAGAAGATATGGGTCATGATCTGTTTTACTTCATGTCGACTCAGAAAACTCCTAAATATCTTTATCACGATTACACCTGTTAAATTGCATAGTTTTAGTAGTTACTAACTTACAACTACAATGGACTTTTAAAGGTTTTGAATGATTTTAGATTATGATTTGTACTCGAGTTTTGAAAGAAGAATTTTTCATGCTTTCAGGATTTGTTTATACTTCTCACAAAACAATATGTTAAAATAATTTTTCAACTCTATTTATTTTTCAGCTGCAATGCTCCTTTTTATGCTTTTCTAAAGAAAAAAGTCAAGAATGATGTAGAAGTACTACTACGTACAATACTTAGTCTAAACTAAATGAAATCAAACTTTTTAAACTCACTCACAATTTCTAGAACTCGAAGTGGAGTCATGAGTGGTAGATGTCGAGTTGTTGTTTTGTCTCTATGCTGTAGCTGGTGCAATGAGTTATTGCTCTTTAGTCGTCCATTTGGCAATAGCTATGATTCAACTCCATGCCTCCATCTCTATCTTAATCTTAACGTTTCTAGAACTAAACCGAATTGTTCTATTTAGATGTCAAGTTTGCGTTGTTGACACGACCTCTTGCACCTAAACTCTTACTATGAGCTATAATTACTGATGAGGACAAACCTTGTTTTCCTTTTATATGCAATATTGCATACGTGCTTACTCCATGGCTAATGAAAATGAGTTTTCATCTTTCTTATGAATGTGTTTATCCCATATAAAAAACTTTGGTTGTGGTTGCGCTTGCGTTAACGGTCACAATGTTGCGTACACGTCACCTTGCAGTGCTACGACTCATTTCACGGGTAACACAATGTGAACTCTTTACTTATTTTTTCATAAGAATTTAAGTTTTCTAAAAAATATATTTAAATTAAAGCTTATAATAGAACTTTTAAAACCTAATACACTTTGATAAAAGGAAAATTTGCCTTGCATAATTCAACATTTTCACGATTTCCCTACAATAATCACTACTTTTGATTAACTAGGAATGATTCCACTTCTGGTAAGTGTTTACTTATGATATCATTCTTAGGTTATATGGCCAATAAAAACTGTAAAATGAAAAGAAAAGGCAGATAAGTAAAAACTCCCCACCTCTCCCCATTCCCACCGTGGCTCCCACCACTCTTCCATCACCCTAGCCCCTCTTTATTCGGCTCCTCCTTAAAATTAGACTTTTGTGCAGCAAACAAACCCCACAACATCTGGATAAGTTCTATCCTATCAACTATGCTTAGTTCTTATTAATTTCTGGTATGAGCTACATAAGCTTCCTAAGCTGGCATATTCTGTTCTTTTTTTTTTCTTTTTTCTTTTTATGCTATCTTAGAACCTTCCATTTTGTTTAGTTTGGTTAGGAGGGAAAGAAGAAAATGGGGAAAAGTGGTCATGTAATTTTGTGATTGCAAGGGCTTGGAGGAAGGAGGTCAATAATGGTTAGTTGGTAGTGGTTGCAGGGGCTGGGAGGAGAAAGGTTGGTGGTCGGAGGGGGAGGGGTGGTGGTCAGTTGGGCGGAAGGTTTGGTTTTTTTTTTTTTAGAATTATTCTGTATTTCAAATTTTTTTAAATATTTTTATCATTTACCTTTTTGGTGCATTCTAGGCAAATACATTCAAAGGTGGGGGTTCATCATGGTTAATTAAAAGTAGGGATTATTGTAGGCAAATTGGAATTGTTTGGATTATTTTGGGTAATTTTTTCTAAATGTAAATATAATAATGGATAGTATATTTAAATAGCAACTTATAATGGTTCTAACTTCATGATTTTAAAAAACTGGTTACATAATGGGATTTTGTGTTTCAGTGAGCTCAAAATCAGTTATAAAGCGGTAACGAAAGACCTTATTTTTATTCCATGGTTCATTCCCTCCTTTTGTAGAATATTGCGTCAAATGTAATCTAACAAGTCTCATCATAATTGGGCCCAATCTTCGTTTCTTTAAAGCTCGTTGTTTTAGGATCTTTCTTAAATCTACTATGTAAGAGTTATTGTCGCTCTTCAAGTCGACAATAGGGATCAATCTTTAAAGCCTTCAGCACTCGAAAGGGTGTTGTCAATTTATTTTGGTTAACTCTCTTTTGCGCTTCTTATCATTCTTTGAGAACTTACCATGTTTGACATCTACCTACACTAGCTCACTTTCCATAAAATCATGATTACCTCTTATAAATTCACTTCTGTTGTCATGCATGCTTTACAATAGTCACCTCGGTCTTTCTTGTACATTTATAGGCTTCAAATTAAATTTCATACGTCCACTGTTCAAGGAATATGTGTTTTAAACTCATCATAAGCAACACCTTTACCTCCATTTTTCAAATGTTACTGCAAGCCTTCTTAAAAGGTTTTAAAAGAGCAACTTTTGAGTCTGTCACTGTGTCACGCTGATTCACTTCTAATCTTCCAATGAAATGACCTTACTTTGATTCTTCTTTCTTTTCAATTTGACATGCTATGTTCATTTGCTGAAGTTGCTTCAAATAGTTTGACATTTCATGCTCAACTTGATGTGATGACTCCAATGAATGTACAACTGTTCATAGTAAGATGGAACGAACCTTAGGTGTATAAGCTTTATAAATTTTCCGAAAGATTGAATCTTTGGCTCATGCTCTAGTAATTTGGCCAACTTCCCAATAAAACAACTAACCAAGTGTTCATATGGTTGGAAAGTTTCAACCTTACCAACTTCATAATTTCTTTCGGAGTGCTTTTGTATTCAATGAAACACTACAAGCTGCGCTCCTATCCTAGATACGCTTTAAACTCTAGTAATCTTTGTATTGTTGTCATCTGTGCATTCTGTGATCTGTTCTATTTCTCAAACGAGAGCTTATCTACTTCTTGATATCTTCCATCACGCCAAACTACAGTTTTTGTGCCTTGTCTTTCGCAGTGTCGGCTGCATTGCCTAGGTTGCCGCTTCCCATTTGTGTTGGGTTGTGTTGTTTGGCTCGCCTGCACAGAATCTTCCATGCTAATTCATCCACGATATATTCTCACTCTAATGCCAGATGCACCGATTTGCTAATACTTATCACAGTTTGTTAGGTAAAATTTTAATTTACTAAAACATAAACAGCATAGATATGGTTTTTGACGTCTATGACTACTCCAAAATCCTAAAGGTTTAGAAGGATGTTAGCATCTCTCTACTTTCATTCTGGTTTTGGAAACAAGAGTCACTCACTTTGATGTGTTGCATTTGATTTTTACAAAATACAAAATACAAAATTAACTCATTAATGTTCAACTCTACTAATTTTATAAACTACAACACTTCTATTTATACCTTTCTGTACATGAGACTTAGAATCATGTGGATGAACTATTTCCTCTTCCAATGAAACTATCATTTTGACACAACTTTAATCACTGACTCTAATTAAATTGACTCTTTAATTAACTATAATATAAAAGCAACCCTGATTCTATGTTAGTAAATCTAGCATAGCGGAAGTAAAAATCAAATAGAAAAGGTCTTGCTATACTACGAAATGTAGACTAAATTAAAATACATTCGAAGTCCAAATTTAGCAAAATCACTTGCAATATCCTGAACTAGGTAGAGTTGTCCATGGTAGATTCTGATTTGTTGCATGTTTTGTCTCTACCCGTTGCTGTAGTTGTTCACCGGCGACTAGTTGTCTCTTTAAAGCCATTGAGTCGGTGGTAGCTTCTGGCCATGTGTTGCCTTCTGGGTGAATTATGCACTAACCGCACTATTCCAGACCTATAATTGAGTCACTGCGATGCTTGGGTCCTGTGGGCGTCTTCTTCTGTCTGTTCTTGTATACGTGCTCTCTCCATACTCTGCCGTTTGAACTCGTTTGAAGGGACAAGTTAAAAGAAAAGGTGACCGTAAGCCATTTGCCTAACAATATCTACAAAACAATCTAAAACTGAAGCGTGGAAAGAATTTGGATGTATCAGGCATATGGTAGTATTGTATCATGAATGATTTTCTTGCTCAGGTACTCATGTTGGCAATCATTTGATTAAATGATTCTAATTTTTATTAGGTGGCATGCATTCTGATTCTTCTGTCTTTTTGGTTTGAAAGAACTCAGTTTAGTGGTCATCAAGTTGCATGTAGGATGTCAAAGTTCATAGCAATTTGAAATCTCTGTTATAGAGTACTATTTTCTGTGAAATTGAAATTGGAAATTTTCTCGAGGGACATACAAGAATTTAACACCATTTTGTGAGAAGCAGAACTTTTGGATATTGCAATTTATGTGTAATATTAAATAACAATGAACGACCTACTGGTTGTGTGATTTGGCTAACACAATTGGTTTTGGGGTTGGGGGGGGGGGGGGGGGGGGAGGGGGTTTTTAAAAGTAGATTGTTGGTTGATTAGATTCTGTCTCTGCATTCATGCATATTGAATCCTTAATATTTCAGATTGGAGTTAACTGATCCATTTCCAAAATATTGGGCGCTGCCCTAATTTGCAATTGCAGATTTTGCGGACCATAATTTCTCGAGCTCAAGATGGTACTCAATCATTGAGGACGCTTAGCACAAAGGAGGTAATCATGTTTTGGTCAGCTTACTGTCACCTACCTATCCACCTAGTTTGTCTATATTCTTATTTTCATGATGAATCTCCGGATGATCTTTGATTTATTCTAAATGTTACTATGTGTTTCATTATCTTCCTTTCTTTCAGTTATGATTTCTAATGTATCTGATGTATGCAGTTCCGTCATTTTGCCAATAAGCTTGGTAATCTTGAGCGGCCTTTCCTTAAGGAATTTTTCCATCGATGGGTGGAGACTTGTGGCTGTCCCATCCTAAGGTATATGTTCCTACTTTCTCCTTTTCAATACTTATAATGTCTGGCATCTCTGCGCCATGTTTTGTTTTTTAGTTAAATTTTCATACTTGTTGATAATTTTCATTCTGAGCCATATCAAATGTTTATGACTGAAGGTTGGGGTTTTCCTACAATAAGCGCAAAAATATGGTCGAATTGGCTGCTTTTCGTGATTGCACGGCCACTCCTAATGCTTATGCACCTGCACCTAGCAATAATATTGATTCTGAAAACCGTGAAGGTGATTGTGGTTGGCCTGGCATGATGACTATAAAGGTTCACGAGCTTGACGGTACACATGACCATCTCTTACCCATGGCTGGTGATGCCTGTCAGGTATTAGAAATAAAATGTCATTCAAGACTTGCTGCTAAGCGTTTCCAGAAGTCTAAAAAAAGTGCTAAACCTGATGGCTCTGATGATAACGGTGATACCGTTACAACTGTGGACATACGCTCTAGGTATCTCATTTTCTTAACTTCTAATGGAGTAATAGTGACAGTTTCCCCTCCTATATCTGAGTATATATATGCTAAATGCAGTACAGAATCACCATTGTTATGGGTCAGAGCGGACCCTGAGATGGAATATCTTGCGCACATTCACTTTAACCAGCCTCTACAGATGTGGGTAAGACTGCGAGTGCCATAATTTATCCTGCAGAGTTCATTTGTTTTTGTTCTTTTTACTTGATTCTTCTCCAAGTTTATTTGATTCTGTATGCTTTGATGCTTAGGGTAAGGTTTTAACCTTTGACATAATTTGGATCATGTACCAAAAATGGTTAGGTGTGAATAGAGTACGTCACTTTGGCCCGGATAAAACCAACTGACCAAGTATTGATTGTTTCTATTCTGGGTACTAAAATAGATAAAATATTTTCATCGCATCTTTTACGAGTTCAATGGATGAACTGGACAACTGGTATCCTTGTAAAGTTGCTCTGAAACTTAAAAGATCAAGTAAACCCTGAATCCTTTGTGATAATAAGGAAAGTTTATGCTAAACTCTTTCTCCATATCCGTTGATATTTGTTGTTCTCTTGTACTGTCTGGAATGTATATTTCGTATTTATTAATTTTTTCAGTTCGAGTTTAGAGCATGTTTGTACTTGCTAATGATAATGACGCAGAAGAAGAGGTCTATACCTATGCCATTGTGCATTGTAGTTTACTTAATTTTAGAAAGGAGACTGTTTACGCTTATTCTCTAATTCTCCTTCAAACTCCTTGTGAGCAAATAGTTACTGAACACCCCTCTTATATTTGTTCAGTCTAATATGAAAAAATCTATAAATCATTGACAAAAAGTGCTTCTCCTCTTGGTTCTTACATTAACCACAGTTTTGATTCCCACCATTTCTTGAATCTTGACAAGTCACGGATCAGACTCTTCATAAAAATGAAATGCACCATCTAAAATGCTTTTGACGGCCTGCATATCTTTCATCTTTTTTCTTTTACCTTTTCTTCCTCCTCCTTTTCCTCTTCCTAGGTCGCTTTGTAAACAAATATGGAATAAATTAAGACATTACTGTCAAGGTGTGGTTTCTATTTGTCTTACATAATACTCTTCACATTTCAACAAATGTTCTTTTGTGTTTTTATTTTTTAATGATGAGGATTACCTAGGTCTACTTCTAATTAGTGGTGATTATTTGTGATCAGAGCTGAGGGCACTAAGATCATCAAAACTTCCTTGCTCTAATCTCTCTATATGTAGATATTTATTGATGAAGTTGCTGCTGTAAATGAGATGTCAATTTTTCCATTTATTCCAGTCAGCATCAAACCACCTAACCTCATCTTTTGTTGTAGTTGTTTAGGCTCTGAACTTTGTTGTGAGTTGTGGCACTCTTCTGGGCAACTTCTCTTCTAGTTTTTAGTTCACATATCCTCTTTGGTTCTGTGTTTTCAAATTTAATTAATAAAATTCTCAATCTTTTAAAGTTAAGACTCAAAGAGTTCATGTATGTGGAAGTCCATGTGTTGATTGAACATGAACTCTTTTGAGTGTTGGTGTCCGTTGCTTCTTTTAAAACTAAGTTTCAAACATGTTGAACTCAAGCACATGGCTTCATATCCAATTTAAAGTTATCATGAACCCAATCCAATGAAATATAGTCCTAAAAGTTATCATGAACTCAATCCATTGAAATCTTCTCTACATTTTATTCTACATAGTTTATTTTATTTTATTTTATTTTTTCTGAAGTCCAGTTAAATCTATATTGGCCTTAAATTTTTTTTTTAACAAATCGACTTACAGAACGACTACTTAAAATAGATACTCCCTTTGTCCCCAAAACTTTGCTTGATTTGCGTTTGATTACTTATTTAAGTTTTGGTTGGGTGGTCATGGCCTTAAAGTAAAATGGTTAGGCCATTTACTGTTAATGGAAGGATGTACTTGTGGTTACCTATAAACAAATATGGAATTAAGAAATATCACATTGGCACCTTAACGAGGAAATCAGCAAACACATAGGACTGGATAATTATTGAAAAGGCAGAAGTCAACATGACCCCTTTGGCTTATGCAAGTTTGTCAAGGGAGTATTGTAGGGATGGCATTTTATCCTGCAGTGATGCAGATGGTTTTCGATCGACCATTGTCTAATTTAAATCCACTTTCAACTACCGTAACAAATAAGAATATAAAACTATTTATTTCTTTATCATCAATGTCAATGACTGTGAATTTGGTTGGGAATTTTATACTGCATAACAGTAATAGAAAATCTGAAATTAAGTTTGATATTTTCTCAGATTAATCAATTAGAGAAGGACAGAGATGTTGTTGCTCAAGCTCAAGCAATTGCAACATTGGCAGAATTACCAAGTGTCCCCTTTCCTGTAATCAATGCTCTAACTAATTTCATTGCTGACTCCAAGGTTAGTGCTAATCTCTAAGCTTTTGGATTTGCTTCAATTAATGTTTTAGGAATGTGACCTTTTCTTTCTTTGAACTTTCTGTTAAGGTCTTCTGGAGAGTACGAATAGAGGCAGCTTTTGTTCTGGCAAAGCTTGCATCAGAGGTATGACTTCTCTTTTTTTTCTCAATGAATACCTATGGGTTGTGTTTGGGAACAAGTAATTCATTTCAAATTGTATATTTCAATAATAAATCATAAATGAAGATCTTGAGAATGTCAAATCTTGGGAATTTATTTTTAAATTCTCAACTTCAACTACTTTTAAAACAATGGTGGAATTGGATCAAATCTAAATATGAATTTTTTTGATTTGCCGAACATTAAATATCAGCAAATTATGGGTTTCCAAATGGGAATTTATTCTCAAATTTTCAACTTCAACTACTCTTAAAACAATGGTGGAATTGGATCAAATCTAAATATGAATTTTTTGATTTGCCGAACGTTAAATATCAGCCAATTATGGGTTTCCAAATGAAATCATCGATCCCAAACATATCAATGTGGTATTCTAATGAAGATGGTGTGAAATCTTGATCCGTAATAAACATTTCAGGTCTAGATACTTGGGCATTTTCCTTATTTCATTAAGAAAGGAATGAAAGCAAGCCTTAATCCCAAAAGACAAGAATTAACTACATGAACCAACAAATCAATCCCATTGGTTCATATGAATTCTCCGTCTCTATTCATTTTGATAATTTGCCTTTAAATCTTTGTCTTTTTCACTCTTATTCTCCATGTCATCTTTGGTCTTGCCCGCCTCCTTTTTAAATCTCCCAAATTACAACTTTCTATCCTGCTTTTGAAAGGAATATCTAAAATTTTTTAGTTCATTCTTTAGAAGTTAGTGTAAGGCAATATCTAAAGCTGTTGCATAGATGATTCCTTAAAAGGGTAGTGTGGCATCTCCTGCAAGTGTGAATCTTGCTTTGCCCGTGCAGTTGTCTAAACATCCTTAACTTATATTAAGGGATCATTTCCTGTTTGAAACACATAACTTACCTATATGAAGTGCTCATGTTCTTTTTGAAGCCTGTGGTGGCCACTTCCGTTGCTGCCATCTTTTGGTTGCTTATCACATTATTGCTTGCTTTAATTGGTTTCTCTTTGGACTATTGTTCTACGTCGGGGTTACTAATTTACGAGAAAATAACTAAAATGTTTCTAACTGTTGATCTTGGATCTTGAATCTGTTGCCTTTGCTACAGGAGACCGATTGGGCTGGCATGCTTAATCTTGTTAAATTTTATAAAGCAAAAAGATTTGACGCCTCCATTGCATTGCCCAAGTAAGCTTTCTGCATCATTTTTTAAAGTCAGTTAATTTGTTACAAATACTGCTTACACGAGAATTGTCTTTTCCATGATATGCAGGCCTAATGACTTTGATAATTTCTCCGAGTACTTTGTCCTTGAGGTAATGATTTGAGGTAGGATTTGTATCAAAATCCAATGTTTGTATGGCTTCAAGTTGTTATTTGTTTGAAATTGAATGCTACGATGAGTTTTCTTTAGGTGGTCACTCTATTAATCTATTTGAAGTGGGTTGGCCCCGAAAAGCCAACCACGAATAGAAAAAAGTAAATTTTCATTTTTATAAATCTTGTGCATTAGTTCCCCCTCTCTCCCTCCCCCCTCTATCTCTCTCTCTCTCTATATATATATAGGATTTGGATCATGTGAAAAGCGATTAAAATGGTGAAAACTGAAAAAGATGTACATAAAAGCTTAAATGTACATATTCCAGTGGGTAAATAATCAGACATTTGCTAAAAGGTGTACATAAATGCTTAAAAGGTGTACATATTCAGATGTCATTTTTTGTAAATAATATGAACTTTTTCCGTTATAAAAATATGTATACCTTATAAGATAGTATGTACATCTTTTACCACAATATGTATATTTCGGTTTGGTTTTTAGTTTTCTCCACTTTAGTGGTTTTCACCTGATCCTGTCCATATATATATATATATATATATATATATATATATATATATATATATATATATATATATATATATATATATATATAGGTTTTGGATCATGTGAAAACCAATTAAAGTGGTGAAAACTGAAAACAGGTATACATAAAAGATTAAATGAGATACATATTTTGGTGGCAATTTTGTAAATAATTGGATATTTTCTACAAGGTGTACATACATGCTTAAAAGGTGTAAATATTCGAATGGTATTGCTGTAAACAATATGAATTTTTTCCTTTACAAAAATATGTACACCCTATAAGATAGTATGTACACCTTATGCTACAATATGTATATTTCAGTCTGGTTTTCAGTGTTCACCACTTTAATTGTTTTCACTTGATCATGTATGTATGTATATAAGGTAAGGTTTGCTTATTTGCACGCTAACTAGGGCTTTCTAGTGTTCCTTGTGTTGGTATTTTTATTAGTTTTATAGTTTGAGGCTGGTTGGGCCCATGGGGTGTCTTGGGGAGTGGTGGAAAAAAGCTGGTAGTGTGGGCTTTACTACGAAGATATTAAAGTAAAATCTGAGTCATTTCTTCATTGGACATTTCGTGTGCAAGTCACAGGATTTGGATAATCTCCATCCCAACAAAGAATTGATTCCCACGCACCATCTTGCTGATTTGTACTATGAAAAATTGATGATCCAGAAATTTCTTCTCACACAAAACACACAGGAGAACCATGCAATTCAGTTCTAAAATTTTGTTTCTGGTACTCAATCTATACCCTAGTGCCAAGTGACAATGCAGTATATCTAGCTCGTGGAGCTTGCACAATTACCACAAGCCAAACTTTTTAAGCACTGCTATCAATAATAGACCATGCTATAAAAATGAGCATTGTGGTAACTGGATATCGAATATACAATATGTGAGTAATGCCCGCCACCCCTAATATCCACTATTCCACTTCAGTGCATTCATGGCATGTGAGCAGGATCAACTCACACATCCTGTGCATTCGCAGTCTTTAATGTAGTAGCTATTATTAAATGTAATGAAAGCTTACTTTTTTTTTTTATTGCATCCAAAGCAACCTAAAAATTGTAGTTCTCCCAACTTTGTAATGTATAAGATTCAAACTTCCATCACATTGAGCTCTAGGAGGTAGTTCCAACTTCCAAGCTATCAATGCCTTCTTAGATCATAGGGAAACACCTCCAATTTCTATCAAATTGCCAGAAAATGATTATAAATATGAGACAAAAAGCTCGGACTCAATATATCACAGATTTGATGAGTTGTACCTTCCGTGAATTGTATGAATCAGCTAATTAATCTTGTTATTTGCTCAACTAAGGCATGATAATCAATGTTTCTATGTCAATGAGAGGCAAATGAAGTTATCGCTATTGAGTATATATTATCTGATATAACTAATAGAGCTTGCCACAATCGATAAAGCAGTTCTTTATTTCCTCAATTCTTTGTCTTGGCTAAAGAAAATTTTAAATGTATCATTGTTTCAAAGTTGCAGACATCTGTACAAATGCCACTAAGAATAATTACCCCTATGGCCTACAGTCTGAATATATTCCCCTATTTTTCTGTTTCAACCATTTTAAGTGGTTTCCTTGAGATCCTTTTTGTGTGTGTTACTCATGAGATCCTTTTTGTGTGTGTCACTGTGTATATAATATATAATAATGTGGTTTTGAAATTTTCTGAAGCTTTTGGGTTTAAGACAAGTATGTCTGACTGACCACTCATCTATACCATTGACTATGTCCTTGACTTCATGTATCTGTGTGGAATCCTAGGCATTTTGACATGGGTTTGACACTTTTTAATTACTTGAGTCCCCAGCTATTGATTGTAGGATGACAAAGGTTGGGTGTACTCTGACCTGTTGAGAGTTATTATTCTTATGAGTTGTTTCTGTTTTGTCGGTGTAGGCTATTCCACATGCTGTAGCTACTGTGAGAACTTCGGACAATAAAAGCCCAAGAGAAGCTGTGGAGTTTGTCTTGCAAGTCTTGAAGGTAACTTTCTTCTTTTGTTGGCTTACTGACACTCCAAGGAAGGACTAATGCTTTGTTCATATTTTTTTCTGGCAAGTATCAATCTTCTTTGAAAAGCCTTCATACACAGAATCTTTTCTTTTCCCTATTATATGAAATTTGTTTATTCTCGATGAAGCCAAAGATATATAGTTCTTTGGTTTCGGGTCATAATGAATTATGGTAAAGTGACTTATTAAATCATGTGTACTCCGTATATAAGTTGCAAATTATCAAGGGTCAATGGGAAACAACTTTTTTATAAATACAGGGTTAATTCTTTGCTTTTGAGACATGTCATCTTTTGTAACTGAAACTATTGTGCTTAGACACTCCAGGATCCAAATGGATTCCGAATTAATTCTTCTCCACATTTATGTGCAAGTCATGCGATCAAGGCATAAAGCTGCTATAACTGATATGACAGAACAAAGTTGATAACTCTTTATATCATATGGAGAGTTCTACATCTATTCTCTTTTTCTTATTAGGGGAAAATATATAACTGCCATGAGGGTTTGAGGGTTCCGTGAATTTCTGTTTCTTACCATTGTGATAGGCTGGAGTAGTGGTAACTGCATAAGCACAAGTATGAAACAATAAGGACTTGAATTGAAAGCCTGAAACAGATTTGGCATTGTATTATAAATTGTTTTGTGCTCTATGTTACTCTTTTTTGTTTGATAAATTTTGTTGCTCGCATTTGTGTTTTTTGTTACAACATCAACGACAAAGCCTTAGTCCCAACAATATCAGTTTGCCTACATGAATTAAAATACATAAATGTTGAAAATAGTTTTTTACAAAAGGTTATACTTTTTAGACCCAATTTAATACCACTATACATCGAAGAAATTAATTCCAATGATCATCTACATTTACTCATCTCTTACGTTATTTCTATCTATTGTCATAAGTTCTTGTAAATTCCAGTTGTTCATATTATTTTTTGCTCCTACTATCCAAATCACTCTAAGCCTACCTTTTCCTCTTCTAAGCTCCTCAAAGTTTCCACCTTTTGTGCATTGTTCTGCTTCTTTGCACGTGATCAAACCAATGTAAACAATTTTATCTTTTTTTGTCTTCAATGTTTGTCATTGCAGGACCCTTTCTTGTGTCTTCATTTTGAATTCTATCGTTTAGGTTACGTCCATTCATCCATCTTGACATAAATCATCTTTGACATTCTCTTCTCCACAACCCTAATAACCCTACAATGATCTCTTCTAAAAAATTGTACGGACCCAAAATGTAGAAGTGCTGGTGTAATGACAAATTTGGTAGAATTTTCCCTATAACCGTACTGGCTCATCTTAGTCGCAAATTGTGGTTACAACTTCTCATTTGAGCTACACAAATTGAATCTTATGCTTAACTTCTTAAAAAATTAATCTAAGGTACTCAACAGCTTCTTCATATTGAGCTTTACAACGCCTTTGCTATGATCCTTTGATTCGTTGTAGTGGCTGACCCAAGATATTAACTATGGGGTCTTTAAAATTAATTATATAAATTAGACAAAAATATATAAAAAATAGAGGGATCATGACATATGTTTCTTTACAATTATTGTTTAGATTATTGGTATAATTTATGAATTATGGTGGGCTTATGCTCCTAGGCCCCTTCGTACGTTCGCCATTGGTCCTTTGTCTCAAAATGACATGTCATATACTCTTTCTTTCATAAACATGATTTACCCTTGTGATTCTAATGTTTGCTTCACATCTCTAGTATAACATTGATCCATCTATATTTTGTCCCCTAATATGATAATATCAGTGAACAACATGTACTATAAAACTTCTCCTTGGATATGTCCTGTATCTCATATAGGAAAGTTGTGAACCAGAGAAGGCTTAAAGCACAATCCTAATGTAGACCTATTGTGATAGGAAAGTCTTTAGTCGCTCCTCCCCACATCCTAACATTGGTTTGTACATCCTCGTACGTATCTTTGTTCTAGACTGATATGCGTTTGTAGTATGCCTTTCTTTGTCATAACCCACTCAATCACTTATCTTGATACTTTTTCATATGCCTTCTCTAGATCAATCAAAAAACATGTGCAAATCACATTTCATTACTCGGTAATACGTTAGTTGTTTCCGCATAAGATAAGTTGCTTCCATGGTGAATCGTCTTCGCATAAAACCAACTTGAATTTTTGGAAATGCTTGTGCTCTTTGGTAAACAGATTTTATTTCTCTTTTAAATATTACGCCTTGAACTGTAGAACAATTTCAGTGATTTTATAGCTTTTAGCAACTCCTATAGCTGGTGTGGTGTGAGTGGTCTTCTGTTCTGAATTCTGATACTCAATTTTTTACGCTGTTGCAGTATAATGATAATAGCGGTAACCCTTTCTCTGATGTATTCTGGTTGGCTGCTCTAATTGAAGCAGTAGGAGAGCTTGAATTTGGGCAACAGGTTTTTTTCTGTTCTTCCCACTTCATGATATCTTTGTTCATTATGATGCTAAGATGCTTCACTTACAACCTTTTCTTATGATTCTGGTTTGTTCTATCACTGCTATTGTCTACATTTTGAGTTGTCCCATATATTTCTCTTTATTTTAAAAATACACAATAAGTCTAATGATCTTACCAGATTCCAACTGTATCAATGCATCGAGTCTATTGACTGAATACCAACTAATTAGTTGTATAGTGTTAAGTGTATATAGTAATGCATTAATTGCATTCCATAATATTATGTCGTCTTTCATTACACACTTTAATATTCAACCATCAATTACACTCATAATATTTGTTCGTGGAAAGTCAGCTTCAATGCTTTTGAGTTTGAAGGGAGTACATATTTTCCTTAAAGTTTTTGTAGCTGTGACTTGTGAGGTTCTTTGATATACAATTTCGGTAGTTCAGATTGAATTCATTCGTGTTAACTATGTGATACTTTCGAGGTTTATTCAGTTAATTACATGTACAACATTGTGTGTGCTTAATTTCATTGTAATCTGGGTTGGATTGCTCAGGTGTCTAATATGGTATGCCTACTAGGTTTGTGTTGTGACTTAAGGTGGATAACAAGTCCCACAGCGCAAATAGGTTTTAGTATGCGTCAGGTCACGGTTGATGATGTGGTGACAAAAATGGTGCATTTTTCGTACTCGCACTACCAAATATCGGCTAAAGCATGAGATATGCTTATACCTTGAACCAATATATAACACAATTTTTTACACTTAGGTTGTGTGTAGTATTGGTTTGGTAGATTTAAAAACCTATATAACTTCTGCCAAAACCATACAATGTGGCCTTGATTTCTTTTTTTACTATGTTTTGGCCATCGGCTATTTGTATTTGGTTATAACTTGGGCTTGTACTTTGTTTTGGTTGATTTCTTTATGGGTAAAATCAATTTGATTTTGAATTTGCAAGAACTTGACAGGTAAAATTAATTCTCGTGTGTTGCCTTCTTTAAGAGAAGATTTGAATTGTTGGATTTATTAGATAATAACATTTGCTGGATTTAAGACAAGAGTTGAATTGTTGTATCATCCATTATGTATGTAAGGACTTTTCAATTGAATTTAACGTAATTTTATACAATTTCAACATTGGCTATTGTTATAAAGCTACTTTGGTTATACCTTCTAATTATCATGATAGTGATTAGGCTTGATCTAGGTCTAGGTCCTCTTCTAATGGGTAAGGTTGTAGGGTTCGCTTTAGGTGCGGAGGAAAGAATCTCAAAGCCCAATATATTTTTTATAAATTTCTGAAATCGAGGACGCTTATAATTAAAAGAGAGATTTTTTTAACCTAAAATAAAAATTTAACACAATTCTAATTTTAAGTACTATAATTAAAAAAAAATTAAAAAAAATCAACATAATTTCTAACTACATTAAAATTGATTTTATAAAAATAACTTAAATTAAGTTGTTAATAATTAAATTTTCATCGTTAATGCTAAGAAGGGAGAGAAAAAAAAGTAATCGGTTGATGACTTATAGTGTAAAAGTTTGAAGGATTGAAAAATTAAGAAAAAAGATTATTATTTTTATTAATAAAGTTGGTGATTATTGATGTTTAATGAATGAGTGAAAATTAAATGATGTAAGAGAAGGTGTTTGGGAGTTCAAGGGTTGCTTTGGAACGCGATAAAAGAAAGGAGAGGACGAAATGTAATTAATAGGATTTGATCCGATGACTATTGATTTGTTAGATAAAACTCTCATTAATAAAACTCTTATCACAGTATTATTCTAATATAATTATTTAAATATAAGGTTTTTTATTTTTGGGGGAGCCTGTGCGGTTGGGCACTCTACACATCCCAAAACCATCTCTGATTCATTTCCTGACTCGATTTGGTCGACAACTAGATTCTAAGCCAAAGTTTTGTACCTTTTGTATCAGATTACAATGAACTGTAGTTAAATGTCTTACTAATCACTTGTGTTTCTTATATTTGTGAAGTTGTTGATATTTGCAATTAAGGATTAATCAGAAATAACTTCTTTGTTATTACTTGGGAAGGGATGTACATGTGGCCCCTAGACTCTGCTTAAGCGGTAGCCACTTGGCATTCTGAAAATGGCAAGATGTTGTTGGCTTGTTGCAAGTTAATGTATGCTATTGGTTTGTAAATCTTGGTATTTGTCATTAGTTCAAGTTTAATGTTGTTGGTCTAAGGAATCATTTGTTCATTTTAGATTTGCAGCATTATTTCCATATTTGGTGTTGTCCCTCTACTATATATACTTATAATTGTTCTATTGACCTGTGATCTACTATGTGTTTATGCTTTGTGAAAGTATGATTCCGCATCCCCTTTTGAATTTTATTTTCTTAAGTTAGCATTTTTAAGATATATGATTAGTTTTTTTTTTTTTGGCTTTTAGAACATATCTTGCTTATCGTCTCTTCTTAAAAGGATTGACCGGCTGCTGCAATTTGATAGGTAAACCGTGTTTTTGCTACTTCTTTTGTGTGCTGGTATCGTGCATATGAATTGCTTATGTTATGATTAACATGCATCAGGTTAATGCCAAGCTATAATGGGATCCTTACAATCAGTTGCATCAGAACTATTACTCAAATGTCATTGAAGCTTTCAGAATTCATCCCTGTTGTGAGTTGCTGTACACTTCGTATTGCTGTCTACTAATGGCCTCTCTCATCCTCTGTTCTAATGGATGGCTTTAACCTATTGCAGGATAGTGTTTGGGAATTGATCAAATCATTTCAGGACTACAAACTCATTTGGCAAGTCAGGATCGAGGCAAGGAGAGCTCTTCTTGATATTGAGTTCTACTACAAGGGTATAGATGCTGCATTGGTTTTGTTCATGAAATTTTTGGAGGAAGAATCATCCTTAAGAGGTTATCATTCTATTTCTTTTGAGACTGTTTATGCTAACGTTCTTTGTTTTAAATGCGATTCATTTGCAATAAAAACATTTTTATTGAAATGATAAGACCCATAAATTTTTACATTTCTTTTGAGTCCTTATCTCTGCATTTTTGTTGTACTTCGTTGGGCTTTAGAAACAGAGAGGCTTCCTGGTTGGTTTCACACTGTAATCTTAGATGTAAATCCCATCAAAGTAAGGTTTTATTTGTTGTACTTTGGGCTTTAGAAGTCAGTTTGTTCATGAATGTTATGCGTTGTGAGTTTTGTGATACTAAAAATGAGTAGTTTTCCAAGTTGAATAGTCCTTGCAACAGAATTTGATTTCCTAGAATCTAGAATGTTAAATTTGGCACAGCTCTGAGTCTTTTTGTCCAACTTATTTACAATGGAGTGAGCAGTCTGAATGCTTATGGGAATTGTGATTTTATCTTACTGGTCAGTACATGGCATGTTGTTATGTCATTGATTTTTGTATGTTTCCTGTGGGCTGTGCTTCTCTAAACCTCAATTTATAATTTACTTCTTTCTATGCTCTTCTTTTTTCTTATGTTGATGTTTATCTCTATCAGGGCAGGCAAAGTTGGGCATACATATGATCCGGCTGAGCCAAATTAGTGCTGGCTCTGGTTCTAGTGATGATCTAAAGAGCCCAACTCTTGTTGCTTTGCTTCGTTTGCTTGAAAGTCGCGTAGCATTCCACAATGTGTTTCTTCGGCATCACTTGTTCTGCATTTTACAAGTCCTTTCTGGCAGGTTAGTTGATTGACATCTTTTCCTTTTTTAATACACATTAAATTATATATGGCTTCAAGATGTTAGGATGTGCAGGTAATAGAAGATAGGATCTTGTTTTACGAATTTTTATTCATGGAATTCCTGTTCCTCTCGCATCCTCTTTCAAATTTGTATTAAATTCCTTTATGAGGCGTTTGGTTATCAAAATGATGGTAATGAGAATGAGATATTTTTATTTTTCATAAAATGTGTTAATGTCATTTCCATGGTGGTGGAGTTCTCACTCTCAAGCATGTGTTTTTCTTATTAGTTTTCAATCACCATTTAATACCAGTACCATGTTTTCAACGGGTAATGGATGAGAATGGATTTTGTGAAGTAAAATAATAATCAGTGCAGGACAAGCTTTGATCATAAACATTTTTCTTATATGAAGCATACCATTAATGGCCCATTTAGTACCAATAACCAAATGGGCCATTAATGGTGGTGCTTCATATGATTAGGCTTTTATTTTCTCCTGAAACAACCCTTATTGTCTTTTTGCTAGGTGGTAGTGATTAGCATTTGTGCTGATTAGTTTGTAATTTGAAATCCCATGCCAATGTTCGTCATTATGAAAATAAATAGAAGTATTTTTCTTTTCTTCATAAAGTTTCATGACCACAAAATAATTTGAAATACATGAAGAGTAAGTGGATTACCATGTACATCGGAGCGGGAATTTATCTAGTCACCTATAGATATATTATTGCTGCTGGCCGATCGCTGTTTCAATTGTTAATCACATACCTAAATGATTGATGAGGTCTCTGTTTGCCTTGCTCTTACATTACCATTGGGAGCATTACCGTCTATTCTCTAGTCACCTATAGATATATCATTGCTGCTGGCCTTTCGCTGTTGCAATCGTTAATCGTATACCAAATGATAATTTCTATGATTATTATTAAATCACTTATTATCAAGATTGGTGAGGTCTCTGTTTGCTTGCTCTTACATTACCTTTGTGGTTCGCAATTTAAATTGTGTTGACATTGCCCAACTTTGATCCTCTCTATTCTCCTTTAGTTGTCTCATTACTAGGATACATCAATTTATCTGTTATTCAATAACTGCCCAGTCTTGTTCTAAAAATTGAAATTGTTTTTCTACTAGCAATTCTCTTCATTAATATAATTACATTTTTGTGCTTGTTTTCATAGAAACCTTTACAGGCATTGACTGATGTTGAATGTTTTGTCCAGATACATGGCTTTATGGAGTGTTTTATGTTATTTGTACTTTGTAATATATTTTAGAATCAATTGTTTTTTTTATGGCATTTATTATACATGTATACATAAGTATATGTTTTCATTTTGGGATTAGGATTGGAACTTGGAAGAGTTTAAAGGACTGGGGGATAGTTGCTGGTAATTTGCTACCCCATCTATGCAACAGCATGGTTTTTTGCATTTAAACATTTTACCTTTATTTCAGGCGTCCGACTCTATATGCTATCCCCAGAGATCACATGCGTCAATCTGGCCATGCAGAGATTTGCAGTGAGCAGAGGAACAATTTTTTAGCTTTTATCAATCAAATTAAGCCCATAGAGCCTCTTATTGAAATTCAGAGCCCTCGCCAGGGTGGTTTGATGGTGCAAGAAACATGCGGAGATGTAGATATCATTTCCGATAGTCAGCCACAGAAAATACCAGCTTTGGAAGCTTTCAAAGATGTTTATGTGGTGTCCAATACAACTGGGGTTCATGTGGATCTAGAACCGGTAGCTCTTGGAGTTGGAGATGCTCCAGAAGCTTTCAAAGATGCATTTGCTAATTCTAATGGTTTGGGGCAAACAACGACACCTGCGCATGAAGCTCTGAGGGACGCTGATACTCTCTCTAATAGTCGGGTGAATTTGATGCCAGCTCAAGAAGTTTTGAGAGAGGCAGATACTGTTTCAACTAGTCAAGATCGGAAGTTACCAGTTCTTAAGATCCGGGTGAAGCAAACGACATCCAATAAAAGCGAGAAGGTTGACATTTTGACCCAAGAAAGATCTCAGCCTGGCATTGAAACTAATCCAGTGGCTAGCAGTTCTCTTTCTGTTGATGCACCACAAAGAAATTTGACAGAAGCTACTGTTAGTGTAAGCAATCAAATTACCGAAGAAGTAAATTCATGCCAGGGTCGTGGGTCCCATATGACAGCCAGTATTGGCAGTGCCAAACCAGTTAGAGAAGACGGTGATGAGTTTGGAAAAGAGCTTTTGTGCACTGCTGATTCTAGCAGCATTCCACCACCGCAACAACTCGTGTGCACTGCTGATTCCAGCACTCCAGCACTGCAACAACTTGATGATCGATTATCACTCAGTATTGCTAAAGATATCCTCCCGAAGTCTGAAATACAAAAACATGAGTTTCAGTCATTGTCCGAAGCTGCTGAAGATGTCGATGGGGTTTCAGCCAATCCATTATCCCATGGTAAAGAGAAATCAAAGAAGAAAGACAAGGATAAGAGAAGAAAGAGGGATGACCATAAAAGCCACCGGGATGATCCTGAATATTTAGAAAAGAAGCGTTTAAAGAAAGCGAAGAAACAAAGGGAAAAGGAAATGGCAAAATTGTTGAACGAGGAAAGGAAGACTATATCAGGGGATGAGTACAGAAGGGTAGAGAATGAAAAAAGATTGCACAATCCCGATACAATGTCCGTTTCAACTGAATGTATGGGTAGAAATGAAGAGCCTACGATAAATAGTCTCAAGGATAGACCTTTGAATCTGGATGCTCCATTAGAACCATTGTCGAAAAGTAGGGCCGATCTTGAACACCGGGAAGCCATTGTTAGATTAAAACCAAATGAACCCAAATTGGTCTTAAAAACAAGTGATCCTAAACCTGGAGTGCCTGAAGGTAGCTCAGGTCACAAATTAAGAATCAGGATAAAGACTCGAAAATAAAGCCCTCCATAGTGTAAAATTCTATACTACTAATTTCCTTTTTTAGGTGTTACTGTTAGGTTTTTTTACTGATGTGTGCTCTCCTTTCTGTAGTGTTATCAGTTATGGCCCATTTATTCTCAACAGGATTAGCCATGTAACTGTAATAGTGTTTAGAAATCCTAGCCCTATACTATATTCTGTACTTGGCAAATTGTTAATGAAGATAACTCAATCTGTTGCATAATTGTCTTTCTTTGATTACATTTTGTTTATTTTCTTGCACCGTCATAGTATACACTTCCTCCTTTCATAAATGTTCTTCTCAGAGGTATTTTTATGTTTTCCTCATAAAATCTTTACCATTTATTTAATTAGAAAGATCTTTTATTATTGGCTAATAAATATTGTTTAATTAAGAGACTAAAGTACATGAAAATTTTTGTTGTAGTGTCAACATGAGTTATAGATACAATCGTTTATTCAACCTTACAGACAAATAAAAAATTCCACAAAACATAATTAAATCGCATTTTTCAATCGAATTATTCAATAATCAAGAAAAAATTTGGAGGGTTTTATGCTTGAATTTAATATGTTTACTTTTCAAAATTTATGAAACAATTATGCAAAAACAATTGAAGGTTCTTGAAAATAAAATAATGAAGAAATGATAAACAAATTAATAATATTGATAATGCCAATGAATATGTTGTAGGGTGAAGAAGGTGATGATGAAACGGAAGAACAAATGAATTTGAGTTTTTCTTAAAAACATACTGATTTCTTAAAACGTATACTTTAGTATGTAAAAATAACTATTTTGTATTGTTTAAAAACTTTCTTATTACTTTTAAATGTCATGTGTTAAAATATAGTAATTTGATCATTTAAAATTCTTTAATTTTATTATCTAATTAAATACGCAAAAACACAAGTACTTAAAAAATACATATTAAATGTTTAAAACACCTACCTTATTTTATTACTTAAAATATCAACTTTAAATACTTAAAACAATAATTTTAATACTTTAGAAAACTTAAAGCATACCTAATTTACTACTTAAAATTAAAGGCATCTCATTCACTTTTTGGATGAAATGTTAAAACAGTTACTTTACTAAAAATACATACTTTAATATTTCAAATAAAATTACTAAAAACACATACTTTATTAATACTAAAAAAATACATATTTTAATACTTAAAGTAATTATATTAAGTGTTTATAACACTTATTACAACACTTAAAAATACCTACTATTAAATGTCATGATTTAGTTGTGCATTATAATTAAAATATGCCAATGAAATGGAGGACAACCATTAATATAATTCTTCCATTCTAAAATAGTTATAACTTTTAGCTTTTTAAGCAATTTAATATACTAATTCAATCCTTAATTTTTTTAATTATGTATAATAAAAAATTTAAAAAATTTAATATTTATAATCTTTGCGTTGAGAGAATCAAACAAGATCTCACTTGATTATATTTCAACTTATAGATTAAAAACTAATCACAAATTAAGGGTGATGAACGAATAATGCATTATCTTGTAATGTAGCAAGTATAACGGGGAAATAAAATAATAGTCCCTCTGTTTTTAAATGTTCTTATCATTCACTTTTTTGTCAAATCCTAATGCGAATTTTAAAATTAAATAATTTTTATTATGAGTTTTTAAAAATTCTAAAAAGTTGATATTTAGAAAGTATATATTAAGACGAATTTAATAAGATTCCACATAAATAAATTTTTTCTTATAGATCGATGAGAAATCAAAGTTAAAGTTTGATATTAAAATTCATAAATTCTATTTGAGAAGAACGGAGGGAAATCGTAGTTAAAATTTGACACTGAAATTCGTAAATTTTATACTCCCTCCTATTCACTCAATGTGTCCCATTTGACTTTTCACATTTTTTTAGGTGGTCAAATGAGACTACATGTGAACGAGAAAAGTATAGTATTTTTAAATTTTAATAAGGGTAAAGTGGAGTTAATAGGTGTAGAGGTATGAAAAAATTAGGTTTAATAAAGGTAAATTAGTAAAAATAACATATCTAAAATAGCAATAAAACTAACTAAATTAAATAAAAAAATAAAACACCTAACAATAAAAAGAGTGAATATTTGAAAAGAAGGGAGGGAGTAAATGAGAGTATTATTAATAGTAGGCTAGCTAGTAGCATATACTAGTAGGGTTGAGTAAGTAGAAGTAAGAAGGTGTAAGTATGTAAATGAGTAGCCCTACTCCTAGTCATAGTCATAGATAACATGTGTGAGTGTATTTGTAAATTGAAATGTGTCGGTGAAGAAAAAGGGAGATCCAAAAATGAAGAAAGAGGAGACCCAAAGAGGAGCCCCAAAGAGGAGACCCAAAGAGGAGCCCCAAAGAGGAGACCCGAAGAGGAGCCCCTACCGGATGTAACATTTAAACGCAACACGTACATAAATGGGAAACTCACCCAATTTACACTCCACCATTTCGGGTTATTATTATTTATTCTTTTCTTTCTTCCTCAAATCCAACTTATTCGCCTGCTTCTACTCTATGTTTACACTATTCCTTCCTTTTCCACTTCCAAAAACAAAAATGAAACGTTTTTTCCTTTACTTTTTATATAATTTTTAAAGTATATTTTAAATATTAATATCTCTAAATATGCATATTAAAAAACTATAAAAAATACATAATAAAAAAATATACATCAAGACGAATTTAATAAGATTTCACATGAATATATTTTATCTTCTAAATATGTCTTAAAAACCTTAAGTAAATTTCTCTTTGCTTAAGGTGAAATATTTCAAATGGTAAGAACATTAAAGAACGGATGAGTATATAAATTGGTAATAAATAAAAAGTCAGAATAAATTATATGAATGTAAAAAGAAAATTAAAATCAAAATAAAATAAAATAAATGATTCATTAGGGAAGGATTGAACTCGAAACATTATTTATAGAAAATATTAATAATTTCAACTGACACAAAATTCAATTCATAACTTATTTTAAAGTACTATATTTTATTGAAATATTATCATCAATTAATGGTGGTCCTGTATTATAGTGAACCTATTCTCTATTACCTAGCTGTTCATTTCGTGTATGCTTCTCCATCTCCATATTTTAATGACAAATTGACAATTGACAAGTCTCAGCTTGTCATATAATCTTTTAATTCGTTTGATTGTTGGTATTAACAGTGATATTAAAAATTATTTATAGTACTCAAAATATTTAAAATTTTTATATAATGTATTATGTTATTTTGATGGTGATAGAATTTTGATCACAAAATTAATTCAGAATATTTAAAATTACATTTTCTAATTTGAAGTATTGATTTCATTAATTCTATTGCTTGATTTAATTTAAATTGTTCATTTAAATGACTAGAACAATTTGAGTGAAGAAAGGTAGTCTATAGCTAGAAAATCACTTATATGAAAAAGGTTAGTTACAAATTGATTATCTATTTCATTTAATTTGTTCTATTTTTTATTTTTTTCATTTTAATAAATATGTGAAATCTCTAGTTATCAATATGACCCCATTGCTTTTAATTTTTATATATATTTTTTTTATTTTTTAACACCTCACTAATTTAATTCATTATATTTACTTTTTCGTCGTTGGACAAACAAAAAATGATAAAACACACTTCTTCTATTAGGAATGACATCATTATTACGAATGAAAAAGAGCTTAATGTTTAATGTAGAATCACACATGGACACGGTTTTTTTGAGTAACTATCTCTAATTGGGCCTGTCCATTATATATATTTTAAAATATAGTAAGTAGATATTAAGAATGATGTAAGTAAACGTTTAACATATTGAAAGTAGGCATTAAAGATACGGTAAGTATGTATTAAAGATAATATAAGTAGACATTAAGAATACAATAAATATGTATTAATCTTTAATGGTTTGGGCTTGAGATATGTCCCTCAAAGAGACAGTCTCTCAAGAGACTAACTGATGCAGAATGAGATGGGCCGAGGGATTAATATGTATTTATCATCATACTTACTGTATTTCGCTAATAAGAATTAAAATTAGGGTTTAAAGAGAGAAAAAAGACAACTTATACTTCATAAAGAAAGATGGAGGATGCGGTCAAAGAGTCGACTCAAAATTATTAATTTATTTTCTTTTAATTATGTTAATAAGAATATACTTGCGCACTAATCCATACGTAGTTTACATTTCTTTTTGTTGAAGTTAATTTACATATTATATATCAAAAGAACTCATATTCAACATATTGAATTTTTATTACTAATTCATTGTTGATAAATTGATGTTTTGCACTACATATTATTGTTGAATTGAACTAATATTTATTAAACAAAACTTGCTTTTAACTTAATTTTATGTTTTAATAAATTTTTAATATAAAAGTCTGAGTATAGGTTTAAATATTACTTCCTTTTGATGTTGTTATTTAGAATTTTGGTACTTCTAAATGATGTTCTCACAAAAAATATTTTCATTTATATCATATTTATTTTTAATTTAAATATTATTAAACGAATAAAGTTTGTACGCAATTCTTACTAACTTTATTTTAATTATTTTTTTCAAGTTTATGGTCCTCACTTGTTTTTAAACTTTATTTAACAATAATACTTGTGGTCTTCATATATTTTTTCAATAATTTTATTTTAATATTTTATGGTACCCACATTTTCTTCAGTAATTTTATTACTTCATAAAATCATATTTACTATCTAATTTATTATTACTCCTATTAAATTTTTTTTTCTTAATCTACATAAATAGTCTATATGAAACATCAAATTGGAAACGTAGGGACAACAAAATGAAACAATACGGGTAAAATATTAAAGGCATGGCTAACCTAATACATAGCACCTACTAAATGAAAGTCCTGTTATCTACTCTCAGTTTCTAAATATTCTTGTCGTATAAACTTTAAAATCAAATAATTTTAAATGTGAATTTTTAAAAGCTTTAAAAAGTTGATATTTGAAAAGTATATATTGAGACGAATCTAATAAGATTTCACATGAATATGTTTTTCTTATAAATCGATAAGAAATCGTATTCAAAATTAAACACTAAAATTCGTAAAATTTTATTTGGAAAGAAGATATGAAAACCAAAGGAAGTATAATTTTAGCAGGTTACACAAAAAATAAAATAATTTTAATTTGCATACTATTTTATGACATTCCACAGTCAGATTGTTACGTACAACCTACTCTTAAAACTAATGCGTACTCACCCACTCCGGTGTTTCTAATATTTAAGTTTTGTATTTTTTCCGTTTCATAATACTTGTTAGTGATGGAGATATTTTTTCACATAAGATGTCCTACTCAGTAGCAAGAATTATGAAACGGAGAAAGTATGTTAGAATTTTTTTTAGGAGATTTATCACAATTTTAAACGGATTGAAGGAGTATATATAAATATATATTGATTGATGGATTACACATTATCCGTTCCTATTAAAATTGATTTTAGGATTTTCTTTATTACTTAAAATATAATGGATAGTTCATTATTCAATCTAATTGTTAGAATTGCTTGATGGAGGAAAATAAGAAGGATTTTGAGATTTTAATTTTTATTCTAAAATAGATGTCAAAAAATCTTAGTATGGATAATAAAGAAAAGTAATGGAAAAGATACTCATATGGAGTATTAAAATTAGTGGTGAGCTAAAATTTTAGGGGGTAAGATTAAAAAAAATGAAGCTAATTCCTTCAATTTGCAATAAATGATATTTTCTTCAATTCAGTATAGGGATGCAGGCGGGGCGGGTCTAATAGGAGACCCGCCCCATCCCCGCCCCATCGGGGCGGGGATGGGTCCCGGTTTGATGGGTCATGGGGCGGGTACGGGTATAAAATTCATACCCACCGCGGGGATGGGTTTTAGGTGATACCCGCCCCATCCCCGCCCCGCCTAACGAAACGTACAAATTTTGAGAATTGGAATACCCTAAATTATTTTTCAAATTTCTGAAAACCTTGAATTATTTTCAAATTTTTTAAAAAACTTTAAAAACCCCGTTTTTATATTTCTTTTAAGGTCTAAGATCATGTTTTTTAGAGTAAGGTTTATAATCATGTTTTGTCTATTTTTTATCCTTTTTTCTCAATAAAATTTGTTTATATTCATTACGAGTTGTGTAGAGGTAGGCAATATTAAGTGATGATTAGATGGGGATTTGAAAATAAATATGTGACACAGATGAGTATTAAGCGGGGATTTGACGGGTGGTGGGGCGGGTAAAATGGGTATTAGACGGGGATGGATACCCAGATGGGGATGGGGATGGGGATGGTATTAGGTACAAACCCATCGGGGCGGGGACGGGGAAAAAATTATACCCGCCGCGGGGATGGGGATGGGGATGGGGATGGGGATTGATTTACCAGATGGGGATGGGGATGGTAACGCCAATACCCGCCCCGCCCCGCCCCCGTTTGCATCCCTAATTCAGTATATGTTATACTTAACCAAATTTCATCATCATCATAATATCCAGGGTATCCCGCTCATAGAAAACTATGGTCAGGGTCTTGGGAGGGAAGAACGACAGCAGCTCATCATACCCATAAAGGAGAGTGCAGTCGAAGAGTCCCTCGACTCGAGAAAGGTCTTCAGAGAGAGAGAAACCTGCAACTTACAAATAAAATAAATAGAATATGTACAAATAACTAAAAATTAAATAAAAGTAAAGATGGAGATAAAGAGCGATAATTAAAAGCAATGAACAATAACAAACGCCGGGTAAAAGAGACGGGTTTCGTAATCTAAGATGTGGATAAGGCGCCGCCAACTGCCCCTATCCCTGGTCAGGTCCTTGGAGAGATGAAGTTCATGCATGTCACTTTTAATCTGTTCCTCCCACGTTCTCCTAGTTCTTCCTCGATTTCTCTTGCTCTGCACTATGATGCATTCGATCCTTCTTACTGAGGCGTCATGTGTCATTCTCTGCATATGTCCAAACCATCTCAACCTGTTCTCCCACATCTTTACGAAAAGAGGTGCAACTCCTAACTTTTCCCTGAAATCTTGATTTCTTATCTATCCATCATAGTATTAACTAAATTTCAGTGCTTTTAATTGGTCAAAATGTAATAATAACTTGTTTCTAATTTTCTAAAAACCTAAATCCTCGTCTCAATTGTCCTTAAAGATTTTGTGTTGGGTTCATTTTAGATATGGATAACAATAACAACAACAACAAAGTTAATAACATGAACTTGCTTTGTTTTGAATATTAAAAACAAGATATATTTAAAAATTGGACGTATTTATTTATTTATTTTTTATCTATTTTCATTTATTTTAATATTTTTATTTTTTTTAATGTAAGGAGTACACCTCTGTCCCCTTTCTCTGCTACAATTCTACATTATTTATTATTATTTATCTGAATTTGTATTTTGTACAATTTATCATTAATTTAAAAAATAATCACGTAAAATTTTATTTTATTTGTCTTAATATAAATTTACTAATATTTTATTGTGTATAACTACAAAGATTAAGGATGAAACTAATATATTGGCAAATGTACATGAACAAAATCTAGCAAAAAAAGGGAATCGGGGATTCAAAAAATTTGGGTAACGTTAAATAGTGTATTGCCACAGAATTGAGGTTCTTTTGTTCTTGTAGTGCAAATATTCTCTTTAAAAATAAAAGAAATTAATTAAATGGATATCTTCTAATTTGTTGCATACAAAATACACAAACACAAACTTTTTTTTTTTTTTTTTTCACTTTAAGCTACAATGAATTCTCTTTTCTTTTATTTTCCTTTTCACTTCCATAACATAGCTTTATTTAAGCATTATATGTATTTATGATTTACATTAATATACTTTTATGTCAAAAATATTATAGGATTTTATGTGAAAGAATGTTTGAAAAGAAAAAAATAACCAATGAATTTTTTTTTTTACGATAGATATTAGATATTTAAACTTAAAAGTTTAACCTAAATGCAAGTTCATATATAGAAGTACTTCCTTCTATATATTAAAGTTTGTCGTATTGAATAGTCTATAAAGTACTCATTCCGTTCCTTAATAAAGTTTCCATAAAAAATATTCACGGTAATTAAGAAAAAATTTTAGATAATGGATATATTATTTAATTGAAAAATTAATTTAACTGGAGAAAAGTAGGGACCATAAGCATTAAAATATTAAAAGAAAGTTAGTGGAAAAAATATAAGGACACCACAACTAATAAAAAATAGTTTTATAAAGTTAGTGGGAAACATATGGGGACCATAAGGAATATAAAAATGTTAAATTGGAGTTGGTGGAAGATATATGGGTAAGCATTCAAAAAATATTAAAGTGAGTATAAATAAGGTTATTTTTATTCAAAATTTATGAAATAAATGAAAAAATTCTTAATGAAAACAACAAATAAAAAGAAGAAGTATAAATGTACTACTTGTTAAATAGCCAATCATTTTTCAAGTGGCAATCCCTAAGTTCTGCAAAATCGAATTAAGTACGTGACCACAAGTGTGGTTTGGTTGTATGGGTATGGGCCATATGGCCATATAATAATTAATTAATATCACCTCTAATAGTATAACTGTATAAGTAACAGTAAGATGTTGTGTGGAAAAATATAATTATCGATGAAATAGTTTGTTTAATTTTATTATACTTATAATATTTAAATTTATACAATTTAATATATTTTTTATTGTAGAAAGCTAATGTGATTAAAATATGTAATTAGATGATTCAAACAAAATATTACTTGACTATATTTTTTCTTATACATTAACCACAATATATATAAAATAAACGTAAAAGATAAATAATATCAATAATTATAATATAACCGGTATTTAGGACAAAAAAAAGTACTACCTTTAAATTTGATTGCTTCACCAACACGTACAAATTTTGATCTGTTCATTCTCTACCACTACAACATTTTATACCCGATCTGTACAAAAATAGAGTACAAAATTTTATACTTGATGACAAATTGTGATACGGGTATATGTCCTCTACGACGACTTTGACTTCATAAACTCATATTTTCAGACCATACGATTTTAAATTTGTTGTTTATAATAGAAACTTTGCACAAATTAATTTTTAACAAAACTTATGTCTCTTTTTTCTGTAAAAAGCTCAAATTAAAAAAAATATGTTTGTATTTTTCTATTTTTGTTAATGGTCTCACATTCACTCCACAATCACATCTATAAATTCATTTTATTTCTTTTTCTCATCAACATGTTTCTTTTATCAACTTATTCTATGTCATATTATTACATTAACCTATCAAAAATTTCAAGTATCGATTTTTTACTATAGAAAAATAAAAAAGACCGAAAAGTTACGCAAGATATGAAACTCATGTTTCACGTAAGGAAGATGCAAACCTGTTAAATTAGACTAGACTTATTACATATGCCTGCATATTAATGGAGAGACACGAGGTGCACACACTTCATAAGTCAAAGAGATATATACCATTCCAAAACCATATGATAATGGGAAGAAGAGGTACAATAGCTTATAAAATGTGTACACCATCTTTAATTTATCGATATAAGATAAACCATCCCAACAACCTGTATATTTTTCATGTCTCTTTAAATTTACTATTGCAAATACATAAAAACTCATTTTGATTATGTAGAAGTGTAACAATAAATTGAAAGCAATGTGAAATAAAGAGTACGTATTAGGCCATAAGATGAACACCCTATCTCTTACCAAGCTATTGAACATTACACGTTGCCATTTGCCATTATAAATACTTGTTCATATTGCCTCAATAAACACCAAAAATAGCAAAGTTAGAGAAAGAGGGAGAGACAACTTTTAAGTGCCTGAGCCAATTTTTCCTAATTGGAGGTAATCAATTTGTCATGTCTATTTTTTATTTAGATTATACAGCATGGCAATTTATGAAAGAGAGTTAAGTGATAATCGAATTTATAATTTTTTCTGAAAAGTATTAATTTTTACTCTCCAATTAAGATAAAAATACGATCTTCCAAATATCTTTTCTATATTTTGAATGTTCATGATATTTATCTTTTTTGTTCAAATAAAAATTCCAAGTTCTAATTGGTAAGACCATTTAACTATGCAAATAAAATAGGAAAATTTGTTAAAATTAATTTCGATTAAGACCCATTCGATCACTATTGGTTAACTCAAAACATTCCAACTATTGGTAACTTTTTCATAATAATTTGAAATATGTTTTTTTACTAAAACGATTGATTTTCAAGGGTTAAAAATTTTCTTTATATTATTGTCTCAAGGTTAATTAACCAACAATGAGTTACTTTGTAGAAGTAGTAGTATTAAATAATATTCCCTTTATTTTTTTTGTTTTTTCCATTTACTTTTACACAATTTTTAATATAAATTTTAAACCTCAATATCTATAAATATATATAATAAAAAATTATAAAAAATACATAATAAAAAAATATACATTAAGACGAATCTAACGAGATCTCAGATGGATATATTTTGTCTTCTAAATATGTGTCAAAAATATTAATTAAATTTTCTTCTATTTAAGACGAAATATTTCAAATGAGAATAATATTAGAGAACATAGGGAGGGAGTAGTAAGGATTATCTCATAATAAAATTTTCCAATAAAATATCATCAAATTTTCTCAGACCACTTCGTTTTGATTGTCTTTGGTTATTGTATTATTCCGAAATAGAGTATATAGTAATTTGACTCAAAATAGGTTATTATATAAAAATATGGTTTATAAGAACTTTAAGTGCAATTATGTTGGAGAAAAATAATCATAGAAGTAGTTTATTTGAACTGTACAAAGAAATGTACTACTCCCTTCCTTTTTTTTAAGTTTGTACACCTTACTATAACGGGTAGTCTTTAAAATTTTTTCACTTTAGAATACTTTTTATTTTTAGAATTCTTTTTTCTCCTAATATACCCTCATATTTCTCTCTCACTCTCTTATTTCTCTAGTATATTCACTCTTTCACTCATTTTTTGTTCTTTAAATTTTGTTTTATTTTAATTTTCTCTCGTACTTTCAATACAATTATTATTTTACATCACTTTCTAATTAAAATAATACTCACTACAATAAAAAATTCTACTTTTCTTAATAAGTGTGAAAAATTCAAATTAGAGAGCTTAAAAAAACGGAAGGAGTAGTATAAGTTACACTCCTATAATTGATGTTTTAGTTACCCCAGTCTTTTTTAGTATTCTTTTTAATAAATAAAGCAAAATAAAACGTGTATTTCGATTTTTATTTTGAAGTTTTTAATTCAGGATAATTACTGAAAAGTGATACTTGTTAATCAATATTGACAAAACCCGATTATTAAATCTTCAAATTTTGATCAAAAGACTAAGTGGAAAAATATGAAGTACTTCATCTAGTTGCACATTTTTATATATTTTTTAAATTTTCATAAATTCTCAAATCAATATTGCCAAATTAAAAATGAATTAACATATATATGTGAGAAGAAAATGAACTCTTAAGAATTGTACAAGTAAAATATTTAAGTAATACTTCATCTCATTATAAAATCTTTTAATATCTAGTTAATAAATTATAGTTTATATAAATTGATCGAATAAATTTCGATTTTCATGTAAGTATTAGGATCTTCAAAATAATTATTTTATTACGTGTAAATCTTTTATTATTTCTGGATTAGGTCATCAATTGAAGTATAAGAAGATAAGTTTGAAGACACCATTTTTCATTTCAAGATTGCTACTTTACTTAAAAGGTAATTTTATATTGGTTAATTGTTTGATTAGTTGATTAAATATTAAATTATTTTTTGGACATTTTAATTATATTTAGTTTAGTTATTTACGGTTGTTGAAGTGAAATTTAATTGCGATAAAAAAATACTATAAATTAATACAATTCAAGTTAAAATAAAAAACTATTAAATTTATAATTGATCTAATTATTCTTCCCCAATGATGTAGGCCGCCCACTAATTAATTGATTAAGGTCATTTATCCACTAGAAAACCCAAGGTACTAAAAAAAACTCACTAGCTCATACATCGTTATAACAACTTAATATATGTTATATTATATTCTGTTTAATTACTTTTATTTGATTGTATGTGTGTTATTTTTTCTTCTTACTTAAAATTATTTAGACCTGTTTTTTTAAATTTTAACATTGTATTATATTTTTTGAGTTATAAATAGACATTTAATCAAATTATACTATGGTTTTGTAGATTATTGAAGTAATCATATATTTGCACATATTTAAGTTGTTCCACATCAAGAACAGAAAAGAGCGTATATCATTTTATATACTTACTAATACTACAAATTAATTTAGTAGTAATCTTCCTTTAAATTTGTTAGTGAATTACTTGATCTTCTCTTTCTTATTTGGATTACTCATATCCATTCCTAATCCTAACATCATCTTAATAAGATTCAAAACAAAAGAGATATTACACCATACGTTTTTTAATGTTTTTTTCATTTGAAATATTTCATCTTAAGAAGAGAGAAGTTTTAGTAATGTTTTTGAAATATATTTATATGAAAATTCGTCTGATTTGTCTTGATATGTTGTCTTTTGTTATGTTCATTTAATAATTTATTATTATACGTATTTAGAGATATTAAAGTTTAAAATTTGTTTAAAATTATATAAAAAGTAAAAACAAAAACAGTGGGAATGTATTATAAAAGTTGACGTACTTAAATTTTGAGTGCTGAGTGCTGACGAATTGTGTGTGGGAAGCAGAGACAGTGTTTCAGTGGATGTACCTTATTTCAAAAGAATACAATTTTGATAATTACTTTTTCATTTTTTTCATTTGCTCGCAAGGTACGGAAGGGAAAAAGTTTTTATAAGAAAATGAAATAAATATATATTTTTTCGTTCTAGTTGTAATATTGGTAAAAATGATATTATTCATTCATTACTCTTAATTTGTGATTAGTTTTTAGTTCATAGGTTGAAATATAGTTATCAAATTTTTATAATTTTTTATTATGCATAATTAAAGATATTAAAGATAGAATTAGTGTATTTGACTGCGTGAGAACACTAATGTTGCAAGTAAATTAAAATGAAGGAAGTAAATGGGAAGGAAAAATAAGTTTAATGTGTATATGAAAATTAAAGAATGTTTATCATGTCCAAAACAAAAACTATCAGAATTTATAGAACGACTAAAAATAAAAATATAGCCGAACCATTCGACAGAGTTAGATGACAAGAGTTTAATTCTTGTATGTAACGGTCTCATTGTGAAACGCACTCCATACATACGTTTAATAGCACATTTAATACAAAGTATTGCATATGGGCTTGTTGTTTTAAGCTTGTTTCACCAAAAGATGATCTCACTGTCTCACCAACAATTAAATCAATTAAACCAACTACTTGCATACTTAAAATATTTATTTTTATCTTTTAATGTTTAATACGTCATATTTATATTTAAATTGATACTTTGAATATTAAATCACTCATTTTAATTGTTTAAAGAGTGACTTTGAATGCAAAAATACACACAATAACTGTTAAGCATTTACGATTTTAAGTATGTATTTTAACTAAAAAAGTTAGAGATTGTGGCAATTTTTAGTAAATTTGTGATGTATGGTGTTGTGCTCTATGGATCATTTATTTCTTGTTAAAGCTTCCACTACATAACTTATTTAAGCCCAAACCATTAATTGATTAAAGCCCCTTTTTGTTTTGTACTCTTTAATTCCTAAATTGATCACTCACTTGTGATGGTGTTACGGACAGATTATTTTTATTAAATTAGTCTAATGTATATTTTCGGTTCTAAATTAATCACTCAAATTTTAAACTGATTAGTTATAATTTTAAAGTTATCAATCATAATCTTAAAGTGATCACTTTTTATAGTATTATAGTGATTATTTATAATATCTTAAAAATTAATTGCTTATAATTTTAAAGTGATCAATTAGAAAAATAAGCTAATTATTGGACTCGTTTCTTTAAAACGATCTAGGGTTGGATTTGGGTAGGGTAGGTAGGCCCAATTCAAACTCAAGTTGCACACAGTCCCTTATGCTGATCCATAAGATTTGAAATATTAACTCTGACATGAATTTTTTAGGTCAGTCTGAATTTGGGTCTAATTATTTTTTTTTTCATTGTAAAACAATCAAATACTTAATTCAATAACGATACATTCCTATAACATTTACAAAATCTCTTTTTCATTAATGAGAGTTATTTAATGTTGATGTAACAGTGAGATTTTATCAAATCTTTCAACTTTCAAATCAAAAACGATTTAAAAATTTACTCAACTTTTTAATTGTAATTTATTAAAACACATATTATTATAAGCAATGTTTAAGCCATATTTCTTTCTACTTTTAACTTAATCATCCTACAAAACAAATTAAGTTATAAAATACACAAGAAAGACAACCCAATAAACTCAATTAGAAATTGATACAATCAAGTTTAAAACTATAAAAATTAGTTACAAGTAAACAAATAAATTTGTGCATGAACAAAAATGTTATCAAATCATGAATGAACATTAAACACATACTAACTATTCGATATTTTATATATTTTCAATAACATTAAGCAATTAATTATAAACTTTTACCAAAAGACCTACTTTTATGAGAATTACTCAATGTTTACTATTGATTACTATGTAGTGTATTGAAATTTAGAATCAAGCAATAAAGTTATTAAATCAATTATATACAACCACTTATATTCTTTATTTTTAATTTAGAGTTATATTCTTTATTTTTAATTTAGGGTCGATATACAACGAGCTATATTCTTTATTTTTAATTTAGGGTCAATGTACAACCAGCTATATTTATTTTTAATTTAGGGTTCAAAGATAAAATCTGAGTCTACAAAACTTGAATATGAACATGTACAAATTTTTGTGAGAGATGATTTTTTTGAGAGACCATTTTTAATTGGGCTGGTCTAAAAAGGAAAATGTAGAGTAAGTTTTTCAGTATGCATTAAGAATATTGCAAGTAGACATTTAATTAGAATATTGCAAGTACTTGAATACTAACTCGGTGTGCATAAAGTATATTATAAATAGACATCAAAGATATTGTTAAGTAGGCTAGTACGCTAGTATGCTAAGTTTCTCGGTAGGCATTATGAATATTGTAAGTAGGGATTTTAAGTACTTTTTCTGTGGGCATTAAATATATTGTAAGTAGACATTAAAGATATTGTAATTAAGTAGCCTTTAAGGATACCTTAATTGGACATTAAGGTTTAATGGGTTAGGCGTGAGAGAGGACAAAAGAGAGGACCCATACCGTAAATTTAGAGTCAAATCTGGATCTAGACTCATGGGTCCAAGATTTAGAAGCTGCTAGTGTAACAGGCTAGCTATATGGAATGCACTAATAAAAGATAGAGTAAGGAAGAATAAAATTGTGTAAAAAGTGAAGCCAAAGTAATTTCCCTGGTATTAAGGATATAAATAGAATCTAGAATAAAGGGTAAATCACCATAAATAGGCTTGAATTGAGATACATTGAAGACAATCATGGATTTTTATTTTCTTTGGGGAGCTTAAATAGTGTTGTGTAACATTGGCTTGAGATCTTTTGTTTGCAATTTTGTGAAGTTTGTTGTTTAGAGAATTAAAGATTAGGATGTTAGATGTCTATGATCATATGACATGTTGGGTTTAGGGGAGAAGTCAAATATTTTAATTTGAGGTTAAATAGTCAATATACTAGTAAAAAATTTTGTCAAATGCTAAAGATTTTATGAAAAAGATTTAGAGTCAAATGACGAATCTATTAGAAAAGAAATATAGTCAAATGATTGATACATTAAAAAAGAGTATAGTCAAATGACAAATACTCTAGCTAAAATACTGTAGTTATTAATTAGGTGATCGACATACTAGGAAAAGATTTGGCCAGATGATCAAAATACTAGTAAAAATTATATTCAGATGACTGATAATAGCAAAAAATATATTCAAATCACTGATATACCAGGAAAAAAAGTTATAAAAATTAAGTTAAAAGTTCAAGGTTCCGTTTTTAAATGGAATTTTTTTATGAGACATGGAAAGTTGAAGAATGTGAACACACTACAAGAAAAGTTATTTTTAGCAACAGAAAAAGTCGTTGCTAAAAATCTGATTTTGTTGCTAAAAATGTTTTTTGCAACGAAGTACATTGTTGCGGGTACAGCCGTAGTGAAAACTTTTAGCAACGACTATGGTTGTTGCAAAAGATATCTGTTTTTTGCAACGAAATCTGTTGTTGCAAAAAAAATGTCGTTGCAATTCCTTCAAACATTTTTAGCAACAAAAAAGCTCGTTGCCAAATCTCTTGCATTTTTAGCTACAACTATTTTCGTTGTTAAATTTCTGTTTTTCACAACAATTCAAGTTGTTGCAATACATGATAGTCAATCTTTTGCAACGACTTTACTGTAGGGAAAACAATGAAGTAAAATTTATTATTAATGTTTTTAGCAACAACTATTTCCGTTGCAAAAAACATACACATTTTTTGCAACAATTATAGTCGTTGCTAAAAACCAATTTTATTGTACAATAAACTAGACAATTAAAATAATAAATAATTTAATACCAACTAAACTAATATCACCGATTATCATTATATATTAATTCGTATCCCAAAATATCACACGTCCCAAATATTATCGTGTGTCATTGAATCCCGTGATTGGTATACATGTAACGGATTGGATAACCAATTTTCCAACATAATTCTCCAACCATACACAAGTTTTTATGCAAAAAATTACAAGTGATAGGCACTTTTAAAAAGTCCAAAAATATACAAGTGCACATATAGCTTCTTCATAACCCAAAACATCGCGCATCCAAAATCATTGTAGCTATCACCAACTTCGTCATTGTAGCCCCAATATTGAGTATTCACAATCAAACCATACCTACACTTTTTGGAGAGACATAATAAGCAAAGGTCTTAGCATGATATTCACTAACAAAAGCATTATATGTATAGGGAAAGCATTTAGAATTGACCATCAAATTCACAATTGGACTAAAATGCCAACCAGCTAATGCCATTGTAACTAAAACTACAACACAAGCCACCAATACTCCTAATTGGACTAAAATGCCAACAAGCTAATGCCATTGTAACTAAAACCACAACACAAGCCACCAATAGTCCTAATTGGACTAAAATGCCAACCAGCTAATGCCATTCTAAGTAAAACTACAACACAAGCCGTCAATACTCCTAATTAGATGCAAAAAATAGGCCAAGTATATGTCTTTTTAGCATGTTGTAAGCCTAAGTATATGTTAAAAAAATGCAAAAGAAAGCATCATTTACCTAATAAGCATTCATGACAATCATTGAACTTCTTTACTCTGTAGCTGTTGTAAGATGCTTTGTTTCATCGATTCAATTGCTTCTTGTTGTTGTGCCTTATATTCTTCAAATTGTCGTTGTTGTAGCAACTGACTTTCCATCAAATCTTTAATTTGTTGTTGCTCTTGAATTTTCTCGTGTTGTTGCTCCACAATCTTACGTTGTTCTATTTGTGCTTTCTCTTTAGAATATGCACGTATCCCTGTCCCTTTTCCACGTACATGCCCTGACTTTTGGCCCAGAACTCTAAGCAAAATTTCATCTTGTGTCATTGAATCCCCAGCTGATGCAACAACATCTTTCAACTTCACCTAATAGTTAAACAAGATATATGTAATTGCATATTATAATAAAAAAATCAAACAAGGGTAACAAAAATATAGTTATAATGGGTTGTTGTACATACATGGATTTCTTTTGACCGCGTATCGAGCCATTCTAGTTTTCCTTGATCATTCTTACGAGTGTGTTGGATAAGCCAAACTTTATCAGCAGTTAGCTTCACATTATCATTCTCTTTTGTCTATTCAAATCATACAACGTTATTGATATTATTTCAGACTACATTCAATAAACATAATAAAATAGGTTTGTCTTACCAATACATCTTCTGATTCAGGAAATGATAAATTTCCAGTCGTATGCATAGTTCTCTTGGCAGAATTCCGATTTTTACAGTTCCTCTCACTTATGACCTGCATGATGATTACAAAAGTTGATGCCAATCAAGTTCTTGCTCATAGTTCATATACATCGGCTCATAGTTCATAAATAGTACATAGTTTAGTTAAAGAAATGCCTTAAATTTGTCAGATCCGTAATACTTGATCAGATATTCCCATTGAGGTTGGGGTAAGTCAAAAGGAGGATTCTTTTTGATCTCCTCGTTAGTTTTTCCGCATCTCGCACTTTTGTAGTAATTGTGCAACCTACACTTGTACAATCTATATAAACGTTGCATGGTCTCCAAGACAAATGCATACATTCGGAAGTAATCGCTAGACTTATCAATTTCAAACTTATCCTGCACAAAGAAGGTAAGATGATAGGTACAACAAAAACCAGAAAACTATAATGCTAAATAAGTGATATTAATAAAGAAATTAGTAACTAACATAACCTGTATTTCCTTCAACATACTTTCTCCAGCTGCCTCAAATGCTTCTTTCCAACTTTTCACATTCAAGGGAGCTTTTGTCCTCACAATACGCCCACACTCATTAACCAAGTGACGAGCATTTTCTCCAATTGCTCGGTCAATTTCATCAGGTATTGTGATCTTCAATTTCGATCCTCTCCCTTTAATTTTCATGTCAACCACGTAACTCTTATACATTCCTCTCTTACCTCTTCCTTTGATCTTACTAGTTGCTAAGATAATACAAATGTTCAAAGTTATCAAGTATGCCTACAATAATCAATAATCAATAATCAATAATATTTAAAAAAGTTGCTCCATCTCTGTTAATTACCTGTATTTCTATCTATCTCATCACCGTTAACTTGCTCCACCTCATTTCGAGTGATAATTTGCCTTGGTTGTGGATCTAAAGCTTCATTCACTTGCAAGCCCACTTCAATTCTACTAACAAAGTTGCTTCTTTTCTTTCTCTTACCAAGTATGCCTACAATAATGGTCATTAATCATTAATCAATAATATGTAAATAATTACAAACTAGAAACGTGAAAGTCGAATTTTGCAATAATGTACTTTCATCCATTAAGGTAATGACGCCTTCTGATGCTTGGTCATTTAAGATTGGTGTAGCAGTTTCTTCATAACCTTGATGATCGTCTCCATGAATTAAGTTATGGTCATTCAAGGTCGGTGCATCAGTTGTTGGCGATTTAGTTGCTGGCAATTCAGTTGGTGCTGTTTTGTTTATATGCGCTTCATAAGTTGTTCGTTGCCTCTCCAAATCTACAAGGGTAAAGACAATAAAAATCAAAGTGAATTCAACATAATAAAATTTAAATATTTTGAATTGAAATAGAAAAAAAAAACTTACTTTTGCTAACTGCATCAGTAATCTCATCTGTGATGTGTGGGTTAGAGCTATCATTGAATTGACCAGCTACATTTTGCTTGCTAAACAATTGTGTCCGACTAGCTTGAACACGACTCATAAGTTTTCCGGGGGCAATACTTCGACTGCATATTTTCTTTCCCCCTCCTCTCCCAACCATCTTTTATCTATTCACATATTTTTGCAAAATTATCAAACAAAAGGTAGCTTCAATAATAAACAATATATTTCAAGATAGAGCGGAAAAAATAAACAATAGTAGCCGAATTGTTCATATAGATAACAAGATAATAGTGAATGTAAATATTGTACAACAGAACATAATGAAGGAGATAAATCAAAATCAAATTTCTTCTTCAACTTCACTCGATTCCTCAAAGACTTCAATTTCACCATCATTAATGAAATTGTCATCTTCCAATATTTGTGTAACCATTTGCACTTCATGTTCTCCTTTATAATCCATAAACATATTTGTAGCCAACGACGAACTAACTCTGAAATTGTTAGTATGTACGCAATCAGTACATTCAGCTTCAATATTAGCTTCCACCTCTACTTGTTGAAAGGCATCTACATCTATACCCTCCTTATGTAGATCACTAGCACTCATATTATACAAATCCCTTGGTTGTGCTTTTACAACAAATTCCCAATTCTCATTGTTTTCATCTTGTATGTAAAATACTTGTTCCACTTGGGATTCTAGCACAAACACATCATCCGACTTTAAAAGTCTATTCTTATTCACACTAACCAAACCATGCTCATCTACCTTATACCCTCTACCAAGGTTTTCTACATCAAACCAACTGCATTTGAAGACAAATACATGATTTTCTCCAGGATAACGCATTTGATATATGTCTCTCAAAACGCCATAGTATTCCTTATCTGAAGCATCATCACCACGCACCATGACACCTGAATTTTGTGTTTCCCTATTTTCTGACCTATCACTGGTGTGGAAACGGAAACCATTTACAATATATGCTGTGTAACGCCCTACAACTCTAGAAGGACCACAAACCAAATTGTACAAGTCTTTATCACAGCGTCCAAGTTTATAAATTTTTTGTACCTAAATGAACAAATGTTAACATACTTTATTAGCAAAATGGCTTACTGGACAAACTTAAGAAGGAAACCATTTACAATGTATTACTTAAAAGCTTTCTTACTTGATTTTTTATCCATTTGGAAAATTGTTCTTTGTGCCTCCGTTCTACATTTCTTGGACATTCCTTCTCCAATTCCAACTTATGTTTTCTATGACACCATATAAAAACAAATAAATGTGGCTTCTATAGCCTAAAATATACTATACAATTCAAACTAATTAAACATAAGGAATAAAAATGGCTTACTGGACAAACTTAAGAAGTGGATCGTAGTTTTGAAGAATATAAAAATGGATTTGATCACACTCTAAATGATCTAGATGTATTGGTGTACTCCCCCCAATGGTATGTCCAAGTGGTCTAAAAACCTCAAGGTTTGATTTTAATGTATCCTCTTCTATATCTTCATCGTCATTTCTTACTTTGCGATTGAATTTAGTGTCAATGTCACTCATGTATCTAGAGCAGAATGTTAAGCACTCATCTGCCAAATAACCTTCAGCAATGCAACCTTCTGGATGTGCTCGATTTCGAATATATGATTTTAATGTTCGGAGATACCTAATAGAATAAGACATGTTATGTTAGTATTTGAATACTTGACAAACATGCATGAGTATATTTCTTAAAGAAAAAGTATACCTCTCAATAGGATACATCCACCGATATCGAACTGGTCCAGCAATTTTTGCCTCGGTTGCCAGATGTACAACTAAATGCACCATAACATCAAAAAAAGCCGGTGGAAATATCATTTCCAACTTGCATAAGGTGTAAGGAATTTTTTTTTCAAGTTCTTCCAATTGATCAACACTTATGTTTTTAGAGCAAAGGTCTCGAAAAAAAAAACTTAGTTCAACCAAAGGGTCATAAACCTCTTTAGGTAAAAAGCCACGAAGTGCAAGGGGAATCAACTGCTCAATAAAAACATGATGGTCATGGCTCTTCAAACATGATATCTTTTTTCCATTATCTTTAACACAACGAGAAATGTTTGATAGATATCCATCGGGAGATTTCATTTTTGCAAACATACGACATATGGAAACCTTGGCATCTGACCTCAATGTATATATAGCAATAGGAACACGCACCTTACCATCAACCACTTTAGGATGCAACTTATCTCTGATTTTCATCTTCACCAAATCCAATCGAGCCTTCAAAGTATCTTTGTTTTTGCCTTGTATGCTCATTAAAGTACCCAAGATATTATCAGAGACATTTTTCTCAATATGCATAACATCCAAGTTATGACGAACTTTTAATTTCCTCCAATAAGGCAAGCTAAAGAAAATGCTTTTCTTTTTCCACCCAAACAAGCTATTAGAAGCATCCCTTTTTCTTTTGTTCCCTACAATCTTCCCATATTTTGCTTGTGAGAATCGGCTATAATGTTGTAATACATCATCCCCACTCAATGGAACTGGTGCAACACCTTTTTCAATTTTACCGTCAAAAGAATTGGCATCATTTCTCCACTTATGATTCATTGGAAGCCAACGTCGATGCCCTAAATAACCACCCTTATGCATCAATGAAGTCCGTTTAGTTTCCTTATGACAACATGGACAAGCGTAATAACCTTTGGTAGACCATCCAGACAAATCTGCATACGCAGGAAAGTCATTGATAGTCCACAGTAGTGATGCACGCAAGATGAAATTTTTTTTAGAGTAAGCATCATAGGTTTCAACACCAACCTCCCAAAGCTCCTTTAACTCCTTAATAAGTGGTTGGAGGTAGACGTCCATATTAATTCCAGGACTTGTTGGACCTGGTACTAGTAAAGATAGCATAAATGAATAAGGTTTCATGCATAACCAAGGAGGTAAATTATAAGGGATAAGAACCACTGGCCATATGCTATGTTGTGAATTATTGAAAGGCTGAAAGCCATCACAAGCTAGTCCAAGTCTAACATTTCGCACCTCTTTAGCAAATTCACTATATTCTTCATCAAATGATTTCCATGCAAAGGAGTCAGATGGATGTCTCATTGTATCATCCAACCCACTCGCATTGTCATCCTCCAAAAAGGTATCATCCTCCTCTTCCCTAGAAAGGGCATCATCATCTATAATCCTATCACAATCATTCACTTTAGTAGCATCCCTTTCTTTGTGCCAACGCATGTCTTTGGATGTCTTTCTACACATGTACAACCTTTGTAGCCTAGGCTTCAATGGAAAATATCTTAGCACTTTTCTAGAAACCTTTACCCCCTTAGAAGAGCCTTCTTTTTCTTGTTTCCACCTTGATAAACCACAAGTGGGACACTCAATCAATTTTTCATGCTCTTTCCAAAAAAGAATACAATCATTTTCACAAGCATCAATCTTAAAATAATCAAGCCCCAAGTCTTTAATGAGTTTCTTAGCCTCGTAATAAGAAGTTGGAAGGTTAGCGCCATAGCCTTGACGTTCTAATTGGAGTAAACTATCAAAAGACTTATCAGACCAATTATTCAAAACCTTTAAATGTAATAATTTAACAATATATGACAACTTAGACATTGTTGTGCCATGCATTGTTAATGGTTCTTGGTACTCCTCTAAAAGTTTGAAAAACTTTTTTGCATTTGCATTAGGTTTCTCATACTCCTCAACATTATTTAAAGCCTCTTGAGCACTCCCAACATTCATAGCACCAACTCCACAAGCATCTTGCAACATTGTGAAACCACTATCAGTGTCATTGGACTCATTAACATCATCCCCTTCACTTGATTCAACTAATTCTTCCCCGTGAAGTTCCCAAAAAGTGTACTTCTCATACATTCCACTCTTAAGCAAGTCTAATCTTACATCACATTTTGTTTTAAGAAATATATTGCGACAACAATTACAAGGACACCTAATAGTAGTACTATCTCGATCATCTTCTCTTACTTTGGAAAGAGAAAAATTTAGAAACTCATCAACACCATTTACATAATCAATAGATGAACGATCTTTTACTTTGACCCATGCCTTATTCAAAATCATTTCCTATATTTAAAGTTTATAATAATTAGATTATATAACATTCAATAATATCATCAAGAACTCCTTATAATATTGTTAACAATTCATACAAGAACAAGAACAATTTAACAACTTGTAGAAGAATTTAATTTTGAGTTGTTCGTAAAACAATTTAACGATTCAAAAAGAACAAGAACAATTTAAATTTTTGAAAGAAACACAAGAACAATTTAACAACTTCAATAACAATTTAACCACGGTGTGAAAGGGAATTTTAAGTTTAAGTTCTTTGAAGAACAATTTAACAATAAAAACAAGAACAAAGATTACCATTTGTTCCAATGTATGCGTGACAAATCAATTTAGAAAATATTTTCAATACATGACAAATCAACTTAGACAAATCAACTTGAATAAACAAGAGCAATTTAAGAAGTTCACATGAGGGAATAATTAGAACAAAGCCCAGAAAACGCAAGTAAAACTTGTTCCAGAAAGCCCAGACAAATCAACTTGTTCCAGAAAACGCAAGTAAAACAAAGCCCAGAAAGCCCAGACAAATCAACTTGTTCCAGAAAACGCAAGTAAAACTTGTTCCAGAACAACCCATAAACTTGTTCCATAATTAGAAAACGCAAGTAAATCAAGAAAAACGCAAGTAATTTCCAATACACATACATAAATCTTATAATTAGAACAAAGCCCAACAAAAAAGCCGAAATCTTGTTCCTTCGCAGAGCCAAGACCGAAAATCAGTACAACCCAACAATTCAAACTGATGAAATACACATACATTAATCTGATAATTACAACAAAGCCCAAGAAATTCAAAGAACAACCCATAAATTGAAATCAACAAGAAACAAGAACAACAAATTTAAAGAAAACGAAAGGCAAAAAAAAATTAAAACTACCTGTCGTGGGTTCAGAGGCGGCTGAAGGGCAGCGTAGCGACAGCACCGGCGTGCAGAAGGCGGCTGAAAAAGCGGCAGAGGTTCCGATGTGCAGGCGGCAATGGCTTACCTCCGGTGTGCGGGATTAGGGCTTGTGAGGGAATCGGGTTTGTGAGGGAAGGCTATGGGCGGGGTATATGGTTTCTGAAATTTCGAAGGGAGGGAATTGGATTATGAGGGATTGGGGTTTATTTTTGAGAGGGAAATAAAAAAAAAAAATTATTAATATAAGGTTTTTTGCAACGACTTTATTGTATCTGTATATTTAAATATTTTTCGCAACAATATATACTGTTACGAATTATTTATCTAATTTTAGCAACAACATTGTTTGTTGCAAAAAATTGGCTTACACCGGGAAATTATTAAAAGGGGTGGGAAAATTTTTTTTTTTTTTTGGCAACGATTATTTAGCAACAACAATGGATTTTGCAACAACTTATATTTTTCGCAACGAAAAAAATTTAGTCGTTGCTAAAACTTGTTGCTAAAAACAAGTTTTCTTGTAGTGACATGTCGATAAGGCGATAAGTGTTGTGTGGGTATATGAAATACAAATTACATTTCTATTGAATCAATAGTGTTTAAAAATTATTACAATAACAAGATTCGAACTAAATACCTTATGTTTTATTTTTACTATTTCAATTGTTGAACTTTATACTTTATTTTATATGATATTTAATCAGTCCTCGTATCAAATCATATATATATATATATATATATATATATATATATATATATATATATATATATATATATATATATTATAAAACTAAGGCAATCGAGTTAAAAAAAAATAAGTTGCGTGTTTGGACCAGCGAGGCTGGGCCTCACACGGTCTTCCAAGGCCAATGGTTGCAGTATTTGAATTAGTAGCAGCTCCTTAATAAAAAATGTAATTCATCAATAGTATAACTCTAGTAAAATGAAAGCTAATATGAAATTTAACAATGGAAAATAACATGATAAACACAAGACAAAAACATTGGAAAAAGTGAACACAATGATATATAAGGTATCTTAGATATCTTTACGTTTAACAATAATTTATTTATAATTGGAATCAATAATACAATACGTAAAATAGTCCTAAATATATCATTCTAGAATATACACTTAAGTCTCCATCAATACGTTATTTCTATAATAAAGAATGACAATAATCAAGAAATGCACCCCTTTCAATGCCCCAAACGTACAAGTAACTAACCATTGGGAATCCAAAGCCCATCTGCTCGAACGAGCCAGAAAATCAAAAAGCTACTGCCTGCTACCATCATATGTGCTTGAACGAGTGAGCACTATGCTCGAACAGCACCCTCCTCTGGTGCCTTTTGTTTGATGTTTTTGTGTTGCCTTGTTCGAGCATTTCACTTCCCATGCCTTACCTTGTTCAAGGCATGGTTCCACACCTTAGTGAAGCATCATTTGCCCCACATCAATTACCTTATGAATCGCTCTGAACCTTAAAACATCAAAATTCGATACATCACCATCATTCTTATCCAAAGTACTCGATAATGCATGTTCGATCATATGTGAAATTTAACGTCATGGTAAGAGTTTTGGCACTTGCATTTACATCTAGTTATGAGATACTATGTCAACACTCGAAGTAACTCATTACTACACAAATCTAAACGAAACAAAGTGCTTTACTCTGAATGAGCAAGCGCCCATTTGGAGCAGTTGTCTTTAACTACATCAATTTGTTTGGACGATTGTTCCTGTGCTCAAACATATCTTCCTATACTAAACAATCCACCCAAAACCATGTGTTAATTTGAATGGAAGATGTATATCCTATCCCCTAAAATGTAACTTTTTGGTGTCGATTGAGAGGAAAAAAAAAAAAATCTTATTACTGCATTATGGGGTATCCACATCGATGATATGTGAGATGAGTTTGTTAAATTGCTGATTATTACCTACCTTTGAATTTTTTAATATGGGGAAATAGAAGAGAGAATGTCACTTTTATATAAACTTGAGGAGTAACACAATTACCAATTGGTTTTAGTAGTGAATGACCTATTTTTTCCTCCTTAATTGGGTTGCTTAGGCCCATTTCTAAACTTGTAACATGGCATCAAAGCTCGGTTTGTTGTTGTGCCTGTAAGATTGGGCATCGGATCTTATTACTGGTTTGTTGTTAAAGTGGTCATCATTACTTATATGTGAGTTGTCTCACATGGAGAAAGAGAAGGAGATACGCCAATTATAACTTGAGAATCAACTCTTATTACTACCAATTACTTTCAATAGTGAACCTCTTCCGGGTTTATAAGTGGCTTACTTCTTTTTCTCTTGTTTGAGTTGCTTTGATCCATTTTCTAAAAATCTAACAGAGTATTACAACTAAAGAAGGCTCAATCAATGAGAATATTGGAAAATCTCATATTTTAAGGTATACATCCTGCTCACCGTTAAGAACCCTAAAACTTTGTTTAATCCTAATATTGTTTCAGCTTTAATATAAGTGGGTTCAAGATGATTAAGCCAGGAAGGACCCTTGGGCCTGTATAGGTTAGAGATTCCTAATTAAAGATCAGGAGGAAAAATAAACTAATCTTAGACATTGAGAATCAAACTAAAAGATGAAAGTATAAACTCTCAACCACTATAGGCTTATCCTTAATTCTCAATAACCCTAAATTATGTAACCTAACCTAGAGCTAAAAATGGCAGCTTCAAAGTTCAGACTGATATATTTGAGCATTCAACTTCTTTGGTGTAATTGTAAACATTAATAGACCATTATTAGATCACAACCCTAAACACCCCCACTTATATGTCTAATGTTAGGATCTCACATTTACTTGTATATTGGAGAAATTAGGTCTAGATAAACATCGTCCTAATTACATGGCTTATTCAACTACTTTAAAAGCTAATAAAAACAGTCAATACTTTTGACTGGTAAAAAACAAAACACTAACCAACAAACCAAAGCCATTTGCAAATTAAACAACCCCAATTATATCACTAATGTTAGGATCTCACATTTACTTGTATATTAGAAAAATTATAGGTCTAGATAAACATCATCCTAAAGACATTATGGCCAGCTAAAAAACCAATAAAAACAGTCAACATTTTTTACTAATAAAAAAACGAACTAAAAATCAAACAACCAACAACGCAGAATGACATTGATTATCATTTAATTTGAAAGATTGAATCAGAAAAAGATAGTGGTCCTATAAGTGAATAATATCCCATTTTTGTAGTTATTGTCAAAATCACGTTTAAGGGTAGAAAGAAGAAAGAAGAAATAAAGAAATAAACTAAAGATGTCTGCAAATAATACTGGTCCTTCACAATGAGCATGGTACAGCTAGGGCACGGCAATGCAATGCAATGGAAAGGACAAAGTAGCTATAGGCAACTGCTTGCTTGAACATGTAATTATGCTGTTGTCCAATACACATCTTATCAGCATCTTCATCTGCTCTTAAAAGATAATGAAAACGACCCCATATTAGTTGCTAGTGGATTTATTTTTTGTGAAATGACTCCAACCACATAAAATGCCCTAGCTTAGCTAATGGTGTATGAGGCAGTTTCATTGAGAGACGTATTTTATGGTCATAGTCATAGTCATCAGCCTAATATGTTGTACAGGGTGCGGAAAAGAGGTAACAAATTTACCATATTATCCGTAACCCTTGAAAGAGAGGGCTGAAAGAATTCGCACAAACAATTACATAGCATGTTAATACAAATACAAAATTTTGAGAATATGAAATTTTTGTTTTGAGTTTGTCTCATACTTTCTCCGTTCTGTAATACTTGCTATATTTTAATCATAGGTATTATTCATCGTTCAAGCTTATTTTTTATATTGCGGTTAACGTGTAAATAAAAATATAATTAAGTGAGATCTTGTTTGAATTGTCTAATCACATACTTTCATTATATTAACTTTTAAAATTTTTTACATGTGTATAATTCAACATAAAAATTTAAAAAAATAGCATTCTAAATTGCGTAAAAAATCAAATATAGCAAATATTATGGAACGGAGGAAGTACAAGTAGTTGTGAAAAAACGCCCTACCTTTTTTCTTTGCAAATAATATTTTTCATCCTTTATTTATTTTCTCTTTCCTTGATGTTTGAATTTCAACTTATTTACTATATTTTAATTGATTTCTTTGTACTATTTTTAATTTGCTACTAATAATGAGAATTTTGAAAGAAAAAAATCTCCCTCTTGAATCTTGTGTATGTAGTGGCATTTGTACTTATACTCTTAGTTTTTGAAATTTGAACTTTTGTTAATATTAAGATAGAATAGTAGAAGATATATAGTACATATTTTTATGAAATCAGGTATAACAATAAACTAATATTAATTATTTATGAGATTATAAATAATTTTGTTTAACTAATTAGGATTTCTCTATATGATAAGGAATTTATTGTGCAACTAATTAAGATGATGGCATTTGTTGGAGTCTTTGGAAGGAACCAATACAGAAACAAAAGGTAAGATTTCGACTATATTACACCAATATGGTAGAACCCTTTCTCGAACTCTCGCTCTACAGGAACATTTTGTACACCAAGCTATAGAGAAATCGACCACCTCATGTCTCGTCGCCAGCCCGTCGCCCGGCCTACTTTTTAACCGTTTAGCTATCAAATGGCGACGAAATGCGTTGTCGCTAATTCGATGGTTATTTATAGTGAAGATACTAATTAAAATAAATAAGAAAAATGATGAAGTATTTTTGACTTATTTTCCTATTTCATCTAAAGTCCAAATAAATCCCATAACTTAGAAATTTCAAAAAAAAAGTTTTATTCTAACTTGTGAAGTTTTGTTATTTCTCTTATGATGTATCGCCACTTATTTTAACTTTATAATATATTGTTTTATTAAAAAAAAAATAATATTATCTTTCAAATAAGAGATAAATTTTTACCATTAACTTTACAAAATTTGGCAGTTAAAAAACATAATTAAAGATAAAACTACTTCATGATACTGTCAGTAGTAGTTAGGGTTGTGAAGTTAGGGGCTAGACTAGATCCCTTATTCTAGGCAGGACAATCTTGTAAATTTCAAATTATATTTGCTTGATCTCTATACATACGTACTGGGCCAATATTGATCATGTGTGCCTAAAAAAGAGTTTTAAATGCTATTAGTAGATTAATTTGTGGGATCTACTTTGGCTTCTAAATCTGTCATCAGTTGGCTAGGCTTGCGATATTTGGGGTTTGGGACCAACTGTTTTTAGACTCTGAGTCTGGATAGAATTTAGGTCTTTTATGTTAGGGTTTATTTAATTTAATCTATGATTTATGTTTTATGATGTTTCGGATTGAGTTTGAAAGAGGGTTAATATAATGTACTTATCAATAAGGTGCATTTTCTTTTTAAATGAGCTTATTTTCACTAAGAACTAGCTCTAAAGTTGAGCGTACTTAATGGGGAGTAATCTTAGAATTGGTGATCTATTGAAAAATTTTCTTTGCAGGTGAGGCTAAAGAGCGTGAAAAATGCTTGTGTTGGTTTATGGGGTCATTCTAGAACTCCATGGGTAGTCATCGGCAGTCGAATAGGGTCAGTTGTTCCAAGTGATATCACAGCAACCCTGTAACATAACTAGGGATAATAGTTTGTGTGTTGTGCGAATAGCGGAAGCAAAAACCCAAACAATAAAAGAAACAAAAAGATTCAAGAATAAACAATATAAAACACACAAGAACTTAACGTGATTCACTATAAATGTGATAACTACATCCACAGGCTCGAGCGGAGAACTTTAATTTCACTATAGATGAAGAATACTGAAACAAGATGAATCGAAAAAAAACTCCAATTTGTGGCTCTCAATTGAAATCTCCCTTTTTCCTTCACTTGTTCTCACAGTTCTAAACCCTAACCCTAATTGATAAAGTGTTTAAATAGTAAGCCTCGATTATAAAAAAAATAGGTTAAATAACAGAATAAGAACCGTCAATAAAACCTATAACTGATGCAATATGCAAAACCACAGAAAGCAATGACTCGTTGCCCAGATGGGGCGACTCGTCACTTTGTCACTGATCAGTCATTTTGACATCGAAGCGGAAGCGGAGACTCGTCGCCTATAACGCGGCAACTCGTCGCTATGGTATGAAAACTCAATTAACATTAGAAATGATACGACGACTCGCCGCCTTCTCCATCCTAGAAGCGACCTCTTGTCGCTAGGCCTATGGATTCCAAACTCCCCTATTCTTATTTCTTCCCATATTCTAGACTACGTAAAGTAACCAAACATTAAAAGTGTGTTCATCAGTGTACCTAGCAGGGGAAAGATCTTGAAGCTAAGTTGCAACAAGAACGTTGTGTGAATCTTAAGTGGAGGTGTCAAGATACCTCAGGCTTAGTTTTAAAGGATTGATAGACAATATATATCAACAATGTACTTCTTTTTACGGTATTGTACATTTGCCAAGAACTGAAGTTTTCTTATGTGCACACGAGTGACGTCAAAGTATACTAAAAAGCCATGTATATAGTTTGTGTAGTTAGTTTATAGTTTCAATGGGTAGTCCCTGATGGTATGAAGTGTTTTATTTTGACAATTTGACATAATTTAGTCTTATCTTGGAAGAGAAAACTATTTAACAAATTTGCAACTAATCAACCACATTTATTTGGCTTATATCACTGCATGCCATCTTTTGACTCAATCGAAACAACTATATATATTATTATTTAGATAACTTTTTTCTTTTCAGTTACTTTTTTCAATTTCTTTTAAGAAAGGACATTTATATATTCAAACACAACGCATGCTAGACTAAAGAGTATAACAAAAAAAAAAATCTTTCTTATATCTGTTAGCTTAGGTATTTGCAGAGGCGCACATGTAAAATATGTTTTTAGATTTTATTTATATTAGAATCTTTTGAAAAAATTAAAGGTTAAAATATAAGTAATTACACTAAACAAACTAACAAAATTATATAAAATATTATTTGAAAACTTATATTTTTAAGGGTTTTCTTTGGTTAGATATCTTCACAACTAGAATCAATCCAATGAGTATTTTATATCTTTACTTGCAAAGAATGGTACTTGTTTTAACCAAAACTAATCTCATTCACAATGTTTTTCTCTTATTTTTGCAGATTTTTAGGGTTTTTGTTTTAAAAAAATTAGGCATTCTTATATATCGCCATTCTTTTCATTTTATCGTCACCCCTTAATAAAATTAGTAATTTGTTGTTGGACTTAAAACTTGTTTAACAAATGTAAATCGCACTTAATAACACTATTATCACTTTAAAAACATTAAATTTAAAGTTTAAACGTACTCCCGAATATTTTTATCGCGACCCTATATATATATTGAATTTTCAGACGCGCCATTGTATGATATACAAATTCAAACATGTTACTATCACTCTAAAACCCTCTAAAAACGTTCTTCGATTTTAAATAAGTTGTTAGTTGAAATCGATTAACTATGGCTAACGAAAGTGACTGTGGATCGGATCCGGTACGTACTTTAATCGATTTGAATCTGTGTATTATTTTTTTTAAAAAAAAAGAAAGTCGCAAAAATTGGGCAAGTGAACCACGGTGGAGTCGCACAAAATGTGCGAGTGGACCACGGTACAATCGCACAAAACGTGCGACTGGACCGTGGTCCACTCGAACAAATCGTGCGAGTAATCGTGCGACTCCACCGTGGTCCACTCGCGCGAGTTGTGCGACTCCACCATGGTATGCTCGCGGTTTTTATGCGACTATTTTTTTTTATTTTTTGTTTTTTATATTATTTACATTATTATTTAAATTATTATACGTCTTAGTAATTATTATTATTAATACTATCATTAATATTATTATAATATTATTATTATTATTAATATTATTTGTATTTTTTATAATTGTTATTATTATTATTATTATTATTATTATTATTATTATTATTATTATTATTATTATTTTTAGTATTATTATTATTATTAATTTTTTTTAATATTTTTATTATATATTATTATTATAATTAATGTAAGTAATTTATATTATTAACATTACTATTATTTTGTTATTATTTATTTAAATAATTTATAATTATATGCTATTATTATTATTTCTTATTATTTAATATTAATTTGTTTTATTATTATTACAATTATTTTATTATATTTTTTGTATTGTTATTATTTTAATATTAATTATTTAAGTAAATTAATATTTTTAATTAATATTAATTTATATTACTAATATTTTAATATTAATTATTAAAGTAATTTATAATTTTTATTTATTAATGAATTTTTTTATTATTAATGTTTGTATGTATAATTTTTTAATAACCTAATGTATGGTTTGTTTTATATTTCAAATTTGCAGGACTTTGAAAACTTAGGAGAGAACGTAGATTAATCCGGTAGATTTGTTACGGATAGGGAATTTGATTTTTTAGATGGATTACATAGTTGGGCCGATGCGATAGCAATAACAATGGGTTTTTCAATTTATACGTGCTTCATATAAACAAAAAGAAGGACGTTCTAGAGTTAGTGTGTATTTAAGATGTTACCGCTATGATAATATTATGGGTGACTTACATAATCTAGATAATGCTGCCCGATCTGGTTCTAAAAGTTTAAGTTGTGGGTGTAAATTTTTAATTGTAGTAAGTAGTCATAAACCTAGAGAAAGACCTTGGACGATAAGGGTATGTTCTGGTGAAAAAGGAAGATATAACCACCCGTTTTTAATGTACAGAGATGGTCATGTAATGGCAAATAAAATCAATGTAGATATTCGTGAGCACATACGACAGCTTAGTGCAACCGGCCTTTATCATAACTTTTATTAGAGAAAATTTTCCTGGTTTTTACTACTATGAATCAGATTTATAATGCTAGGCAATCAATAAGGAGGGAAGAAATGGAGGGTAAGACTCCCCTTCAACACTGTCTTTATATGGCCACAGAACTTAATTACGTGGTCTGGACAGACTTGGATAATGAAGGGGGATTGAGCAGATTATTAGTTGCAAATCCTACCTCTATCCAAATGATCGTACGTGGCCGTATGTTGTGTTGATAGATACAACATACAAAACAAACAAACAAAAGTGGCCACTGGGTGAAGTCATCGGAATGACTCCAACCAATCACAACTTCTTGGTAGTGTTCTGTTTGATGCGAGATGAGACGACTGTGTCATATTCGTGGGTGTTGCAGGATTGAGAGATATTTTTGGCGCAGCTCATACTCCTAGCGTCATTGTAACCGATCGAGATGAATGTTTATCTGCAGCTATTCGTGACGTCTTCCCAAGTAAAAAGGTTTTGTTGATTAATTATTGTCGTTCTATTTATTGAATATGTCTTAATTACGTTTAATGTTGTGTTTAATGTAGATGTGCATCATTTTTTATGCATTTGACATATTGCAAATGAAGTTGAGAATATGGTGGACATGTTGTGCGGCGGTAAAAGAAATCAACAAGGGTATGTATTTAGGAAAAGTAGATGGAACCCCTTGGTTGAAAGTTCTACAATTGACGAATTTTAATAGAGATGGCAATCGATCGTGACTACCTAGTCGGTTAGGAACAAAAAGTTCATTCGGTATTTGGCTGGAACATGGATTCGACTTAGAGAGAAATTTGTGCGTGCGTGGACGAATGAATGTTTACACATGGGTAACCAGACTACCAACAGAGTTGAAAGCCAACACTCGTCTTTCAAGTATTATCTTGGTAGCGGTAGTAGCTCATTTGATACCTTGTTCAAAAGGGCACACACAGATTACAAACGAGCAAGTCAGGATCCGACAAGCACTACAGGAATCCATGAATTCTGTAGCAAAGTTGCTGCGAAAAATTTTCTTTAGACCTTTATATCGCCTTCTATGCCTTGGAGCAACTGCGGCTTGAGCAGTAACCGTATGTTAGATTTGGGTGATTATGTACTTAACAAATGCGGTTCTGTACTTCAACGCACCCATGGATTGCTGTGTGCTTGTTTTTTATATATGTCCATCGGTTCACAAAGTGCTTTGTATTTGGATGACATTCATCCATTCTGGAGTACTTTGACGTATACAGAGGTAGGAGATGACAACAACGAAGGAGTACGATACGCGAATGCCGATGACAAAGATTACTTTCAATCTTTGGTCGATGAAGTCCAAAAATCTGAACCCGCAGTTGTACGACGCTTGTCTCAGGTATTTGAGTATGAACTGCACCCTGATGGAGCCGATATACCTGAGCCTTACGCAAGTCCACCTAGAAAGGGAAGACCAACCACAAGAAAAACCCTTATAAGAAATAAAAACGCATTTGAATATAGCAAATCATCTTCTCATGGTCGAGGGTCTAGATCTTCATCCCACGGGATATCTAGTGGTAGATCTAGTGGTCGAGAAACGCAATCCTCAGTTGGAATTAAGTTTAGTTTCAATTTATCCGGTACATGACTTTTCTTTCCGTTATTTAAATTAGTTTGTTACAGCTTAATCTTACTAACCTTATTTTCAATAATTGCAGATGATCCAGGAGGTCGTGATTTTTCACTGTTTTTCATGGCCTAGTCACATCCCGTACATTCTTCCTCCTTACTTGTTTGATTAGATTGATGTCTTAAGTGACGGTAACTGTGGATTTAGAGCTATTGTCGCCACAGAGTTGGGAGGTGAGGAGGCATGGCCTCTTTTAAGACGTGCTATGTGTATGGAAATGCAAATGAACAGAGACCAATACCTAAGTTTGTATCTATCGCAGGAGTTGTTAGACGATGCTATATTCAGAATTTGTTCAGACGGCAATGTACCTGCTCCTTATATTCACTAGATGGATGCACCGATGGCATTGTACTCTGCAGCAACGTTTCTTAACATTGCCATTGTATATTATGGTTCTGCTGACGGTTAGCCGTTGTATAACTGTTTAGTTCTTTCGTTAAAGAAAGCATCGGGCGTGCATAGTATAAATAAAGTTATACATATATGTTGGGTGAATGGAAATCATTGTTCAACTATTAATGAACGACGATTCATCTGCACTGCCGCCAGTCCATCAACGTTAGAGAGAAGCAGTTGACAATATTTCCAGACATATAGAAACACATTTTACTAGTAGGATTATGCTTTGGAATAAACTATGCGGGCCACGACCACCACAACGTAATAACACAGCTGAAGATGCTGTAAATTTAGATAGTCCATAGTGTAATGTGATGTGTAAATTATTATTCAGTTTTACTATAGAAATTATAGATGGGATTCAATTTGTAGATAGTCCATAGTTATACTATTGTGTACGTCATTACTATAGAAATTGTAGATGAAATTCAATATGTATAATAATGTTGTAAACTAATAAAAGCATTGATGTAAACATGAATTAAATTTAATGTAAAAAGCGTTGATGTAAATAAATAAATGCATTAATGTAAATTAGTTTAAATACAAACTATGAAGGGCCATGCCCTTTAAAAGCTTGTCATTCGGCAAATAAATTTTTAACATCATTAAGGTATACATCTAAAGCATGTCTTTCCCGTGGGGTCATTTCCGCAACAGGAGGCAGTCTCGCCAATGGAGCGACTCGACTCGGCCATTCATTCAGAAACTGAAAAAAAAGAGGAAAAAGGGTGTGAATAAGATATTAAACAGCATCTAAATAACACAACTACATAATAGAAAACAAATAAGTTCAAAAAACTAACGTATTCCAATCTGCTTTCAGCTTGACCAAAATCGACACTCGGTCCTTCGCCGGGGACGACGTATGGGTAGGAGAACACTCTAAACCAGTCAACGTAACTAGGATCAGCCTCTGATGGAACAGATGCCCGACGAAGTGCCTGATGACCAAGGCGGACACTATAGGGGAACCTACTCCATGCCTCCAAGTACACAGGCGGAGAAGCAAAGGTCACGGAGTAGGTACCGTGTGCCGGTCGTACAGCCTGGCTTGGTCTTAAAGGAGGGGGGAATAGCCTGCACAAAGCCGACCTGTCGCACTGTCCTCTCCGACAAATACACCTCGACGATATCAAAGGGTGACGATGTTTAAGGATTATCTTGTTTTACTTAATTTGCTTTTTTTCATCATTTTGTTTTTGCTTGAAGGTGGTAACTGCTAAGTAAGAAGTCCTAATAAGCCAACCTTTTTTCAGTCTTTATGTCTGTCTCTGACTCTCTGTCTCAGTCACTCACTTTGTTTGAATAGTTTTTGTTGCAAAGTGTGTTTAATCACAACCATCACTCTTGTAATTACTTAAATCTACTGACTATACTCTAATTTTTTGTGTACATTCTTATCTTCAGCTGATAAAAACATTTTTTTGAAATGACTGTTGATAAAAACTTCTGAAAATGGACAAAATGGTAAAGAGAATCTTAGGTGTATGAGTATTGGGGCTTTATCAACTTAAGTTTTTAACTGAGTTGATTCTTTGACATATAGAAGTATGATATCAGAGGTTAGCATAATAAAAGGGTGATTCGAATTCAATCACTCCTCATTTAAAATAAATTAAAATAATATTTAGCGCAATTTATGAGGAGGGTCTATGCTACATGCCCACTTTTAGCCCAAAGATATTTTAACATTTGGTTGGGTTAGTTTTTTGACACTTAGATTTCAACATATTTTTCTTATCCATTTCATTATGTGTCAAAAAATAGTCACCTACAGATAAAAAATAAAAAATACACCGCATCAAAGTGAAAATTATTGTGTTTTATGAAAAAGGTGGATAATGGTAATAAGTAAAGAGAGATAATAAATTATGTGGATGAAATCAAAAGAAAGTTAAAATGTATTGATGAAATTAAAAGAAAGTGGTGGACCATAGTCCAAAAATATAAATAATAATGTAAATTAAGTGGGACAAGCCAAAATAAAAAATAATTCAAATTAAATAGGAGGGAGGGAGTAAGAGTTTAGATTTAGATTTGTAAGCTGGAATTATAGATATTCGAAATAAATTAAAAAAAAAAAAGTATTTAAGTGGATGATGATCCAAAGTAATGATTAATGAGTTTATATAAGTGATCTCATATTTTTTGATCAGGGCTTTAACAATATTAATGAATATAGGGAAAGAAAAAGGGTTAGCCGTCAAGTTTGAGATAGTAATACCCTAAACGGCTAGATCTAACCTAATTGTGGTTATAGAAAAAGACAAAAAACCCTTCTGGTTCTCGGTTAAGGGCTCTTCTTCCAAGTTCCAACTCTGATCCCTAATCTTTCTGGACAAAGAACGTACCCCATTTAATATATTACCCCCTTTCTCCCAAACAAATAGCCCTGAGTTAGATGAATTTGCATATATATACTAGAGAGCTTTATTAATTATGTGATGCAAAATTAAAGAGACAAAAAAATAAAAGTAAATAAAAATGGTTTTAAAATGTAATAGTATTAAAAGTGAGGAAAATATGTATATAGAATGAAAATGAAAGTTAAGTATATAAATGAAAATTATAAAAGAGAGTGATTAATAATGACTAAAACTAAAAATATAGATAATTTAATTGATGAACTTAAAAGATGGGAAATCCACGCAGTAACTTCGAGGTTTACCAAAGTGTTTTACAGTGATTTTTTTACACATAAAACGTTAGCAAATGTTAGTTTGAAGCTTTAAGTCTGTTGTTATGCAACTCACCATTTCAAATTCCATCAGTTTCAACCTTTTTCCCTAAAACATAAACCCTAACTCACCACTTTAAGTACTATATTTGAATTTGGGAGAAAAAATCCATTGATGAAAGATGGTAGAGTTAGGATTTTTATTTTGGGGAAAATGATTGAAACTGATGTAATTTGAAAAAGTGAGTCGCATAAATAAGCGTACAACAGTCTTAAAACTTCGAAATAACATTTGCTAACGTTTTATATGCAAGAAGATCACGGTGGAACAATTTGAAAAATCTTAGCGTACCGCGTGAATTTTTTAAAAGTTTTGATTATCACGTAAAAATCCAAAACCTTATAATTACTACGTGAAACTTCCCTAAAAAGAAAAATAAAATTAATTCTTTAGCACAAAGCGAGACCAGGGAGTATATAATACATTATACACCTGCTTAATAGTACTATACATACGTTTTACTGTTTTTTAAAAAAATATTGGCCACTATTTGGAATTTTGCAACTTCTTATTCATTTTTTCTGTTCTGATTTTGGGTGGCTGATAGGCATATATAGCAGATTTGCAAGTACATTCTGTTTGTATTTGATGAATATTTCATTTTGCATTCTTACAATATTGATTTTTTGGTTTGTTCATTCCTTTTTATTTTAAACGTTTTTTTTATTTTAAAAGTGAACAGTAATTTATAGGAGTAGTATTCTTTTGCCCATGAAGTCAATAACTGCATAAAATTTAAAATAAAGAAAAAAATGTTTCACTAATACAGAATTATATAAATAAAGATATAATAAAAGAGCAAGGTTTTTTCCTTTCAGGTTTTTTTATCATTGTGATAGAGATTTGATTAGGGGCGAAAGATTTTGAAAGTCCTATTTATTTTTGTGATGTCCTTTAAAATGGGGCCTTTCATTATATTCAAAGATAAAAAGTTTTCCACTTAAAAAAAAATAATTAAAGACAAAATATATCGTAATGAGAAAGCTAGTAAAGAAATCAAAAATGGGGAAGGGAAGGGATTATTGGGAAATTGAAATAAATATATAGGGAAAATGGGGAGTAAATAAAAGCCAAAAAAAGAGTTAGAAGGATTTTAAAGTTGTAACCTTTGGATTAAAAGTCCATTACTTTACCAATTTAGTCAACGTATAATTAATTTTAATTGAAATTACTGACAATACACTAATTTATTCCTTTCTTAATTAAAGCCCCTTAATTTCAGGGGGCCTTAGATGATTGACTATTCAAAATATATTTAGAATCGGACATAAATTCGATTATCACCGATTCTAAAAAGATTTATTCATTCTTCCCTTGCTCAGATTTTTTATTTAGTTTAGGGTAATCAATAAATGGAGAGGAACAATGGGACAGAGGTAATTAATATAATAAGTATAACAAATATTTAGTTGAGGTTCATATAATTAGGGGTAAACCTTTATTAAATTATAAAATTCCATAGTATTTGTTATACTTCCTTCGTTCATATAATTAGGGGTAATTACGTTTGTTAAATTATAAAATTCCATAATTTTTGTTATACTTCCATATTCCATAATATTTGTTATTAAATCAGAGGTAATTACGTTTGTTGAGGTTCATATAATTAGAGGTAATTACGTTTGTTAAGGTAAAAATTAGATTTAAGATAAAATTTAGAGGGAAAAGTTTGATCTTATGACTTTTTAGATTATACTTCCTTCATTCCATAATAGATACAACATTAGAAATATTGCACTATTTATTTATCATCTTTAATTTGTGATTAATTTTTAAGCTATAAGTTAAAAAATAGTTAAGTGAAATCTTGTTGATTCGTTTCAATACACAGATTATTATACAATATCATCATACTCAGTAAATCTTGCTTAAAAAGTCAGACTGTCAAAGTTCGGGGGTAAAGTACATAAAAACCAAACCTGTGCCCCTTGTCATAAGAGAGGGCATGAGGAATGTGGTCAATTAGACCTCAAAATAGTCAATACCAAGATATTAAGAATTTGAATTAGTAAAAAGATATTAAGGTTTTTCCGCTGGAGAATATTTGGCGGATTCAAAGTCAGTCAATGTTGTCAACTGACAACATTTAAGGTCAATCATATATTTTTAAAAATTTTATCCCATCATATAATTTTGTTCTAAATCTACTCTAAAAAAACATATCCAGTTGAGCTTTACAGTAGAGCAAAGGATGAGGGAGTTGGATAAAAGTTGCAATGTTCCGGGCTATTTTGAGAGCATTTTGTAAAAGAGGGAGAGTAAATGAAGCAATTGGGACAGATGTATAAGATCATTACAAACGAGAAGGTTTATAAACATAAATAAATATAAAATTAGAAAAAGGAAATTTAATGTGGTGATTTTGAATTTTTGAGTTTTTTTTATAAATATTTTTTAAAATCTGCATAGTGATCTTGAACTTTTAATTTTTTCATGTGGTATACAAAATGTTAAGTTTTTAGTTAAATTAAGTGCTTATTTCAGTTGGATTTCGAAATATATGGTCAATTAGAGTGATTAAGATGTTTATTTTTTGAAAAAAATGTCATTACGCAATGGGTAAAATTAAATAGTATAGAGTTAACAAAAAAACTTCTCTTTTAACAACCACGTGGATTAAAAAAAAGTTTTTCTACCACGTAAAAAAGCCAAAAATTCAAGAGTTACTAGATGAAATTTTTTTTCTAAAAAAAATTAGAAGTTAAAGATAACATGTTGACCAAGTTGGAGGTCAAAAAGAACTTTAAAAGCAAATTTATTAGTTAAACATGTGGTTGCATACTTCGATGACCAATAAGACTAGTAGTTTAATTAGCTTCATATTTCAATTGTAAAATATGAAGAATTTTGATGAGTATGAATCAAAGCCCTTAGAAAAGAAGAGTACTTCCACATAGAGTGGTCACTACTCACCACACTCACAAGAGCAGAATTATTGGACAAATGGTGTGGTCATTCCTTACCAAGGACGGGTCGCCTAACAGAACAAACAACCTGGTCTTGCACTAAATCCACTACGCAAGACGTCGTCAAACATTACATATGACTCAACGTACGTACGCCTAAGCTAAACTCTAAGAAATGCATTAATCATCCGCCTTCAAGATCAATTTCCTTGCATTCTACGGTCGTGCAACCATGTCCAAAGTCTGTCAAAGAACCAAAAAATTTAAACCGATGATTGATGTCAAAGAATTAAAGGTTTAGTTAAGACATAGTTGTAATCCCAAGATAAGTTATGTACCCTATCACACTTCTTTCACATACAAAAAGCCTTAGAGCTAAAAGTGTAGACAGAAAACTAATCCTTCTCATATCTAGCACTAAATAAGGTCACTATGAGAGGTATATGATGTAGAAAATCATGATGCGAAATTCGATTTTTTTTAGTCTGGTGAATACTGGATTTGTATTGAACAATAATGAGAGGTACTACTTTTATTTATACAAGTAATAAGGACTAAAATAAGGAAACAAAATATTAACCTAAACCTAAATAATTAGAAAATAAAATAACCTTAATATTCTAAGTATTAAAAATATCTTAATTTCCTAAAACATAATATTCTGAATTAATATCTTTATTTTATGCTACTTGTTTTCCTAAATATAAAATCTGAGCACGTGATTTTCCGTCACGTTGGGTTCTGATGCCATATAAAAGAGTCGGTCAACTCAACCCAAAGCTTAACATATCCCCTAAAACAATATTTATGTCATTGATTTTACCTCATCAAATGGGCAATAAGATACATCATGCTTTTATATACACAACCAAGATGAAAATGGTAGTTTAGAAAGGACTTATTAGAAGATAAGTTCATCATATATACACCATATTCAAACAACAAAAGTAGCCCATCATAGTTGACTCTGATTACATAACAAGTAAACCAAAGTACTTGTTACCACTTACAAAAACTTTATTTTCACACTACATATATATATAGACTATAGTACATAACTCCCAATAAGTGTGAATCCACCGTAAACCATGATGCAAAAGACTTATATAATACTTGATCAAAAAAAAAATAGTAAAAAAAAAACATTCTAGGCAGCTAGGTTGATTGAGTTTTAGCTTCATACTTTTTTTTTAATGTGTACCTCTCACCATGTTGGGATGCGTCCGAATTTGGTAGCTTGGAACTGCAAAGATGATAACTTGCACAAAATTAATCATAATTTTCAATAGCATAAAATATCAATTTAATTTCAATAATATTTTATATAAGTACGTGTAATAATAAGAAAAACTAACATTAATAATTCAACTTATTTTACATTCGCTGATATAAATAAATTTATCTGTCCATTTTTTATAAATAATTACTTTTTACATGTATCTGCTTAAAATATATCCAATCGAAATGACATATAGTGTTTTAATGGTTGAAAGCTTTGTTTGAAAAGGGATGAAGTATTATGAAAAAAATGATGAAAATTTAAGGTGTTTCTGTGGTTGATATGGCCTTAAACGGAAGATGAGTTATTTAGGTTAGCTACAATTTTGACAGACTAATTGTGGGCAATTCTCCTTGTTATTTCTCCTTGGATCGGAGGGGACACGGCCAGTATAATCTATTCGCTATTCTCCTCCCCTAACCCTGACTTGTACGAATTATTAAGCTTTTGATTCTGACTTTGATATTTTCAATGGACAGATGCAATAGGTGAAATCATTTGAAAATTATTCAAAAGTTTGGTTTAATTTCAGCTGGATAGCCAATAAATTGAATCTTCCATTTTTCAAATAATAAAAATTAGGTTTATCATAAAAAAAAATTGAAAATAGTAGCTAGGTATCCTAGAACATTTACCAATTTGGGAAGCATCCATACTTTGTTGATAGCTCAAAGATGACATCAATGGGTTCCAATTCCCACATATATGAGCTTCATTAACATGATCTTCTTCCCTACCTAAACCAAAACTTGTTCCACCTTCCTCAACCTTTCTACTTTGTTTCTTCTCTAAAGTCCTTTCTCTTGCCCTATCTCTTGCTTGTTTCCTTTCTTCTTTTGTAGTTCTCTTCTTAGCCTCATATTTCTTAACACATGTGGATGATCTCTTCTTCGCCTTCGAATTTTCGACATTTTCTTGAATAATAACCGATTCTACCTCACAATCATCCGAAGTAAAAGATCTAGGGCACTTAGTAACACTACTTGGGCTTCCATTTTTGCATTGAAACAGCTCATCAATGGCGGATTTAGACTTCATTAACAACCATTCAACAGTTCTACTAGCTTTATCAAACCCTAATGTATCTTGTAATTCGAAGAAAGGGCGAGCAACCGGAAGAGAAAGTCTCATTCTTCTATCTCGTAACCCATGAGCAGTCTTAATCTTACTATGCCTATCTTTATTTGAAGATCTCTTCTTCTTCAAGCTTATTCCATGGCTAGATGAATAATTCTTAGTAGTAGTCGTAGTAGTAGTATGTTCTTCTGCATCCATAACAATAATAGACTCGTTCTTGTTCTTGTTCTTGTTCTTTTCATCATCAATATGATCATTAACAATTAAGTGTTCTTGACAGATATTTGAAAACTCATTGTTCCCAAAAGTGTTTTCAAAAATATCCATTTCATGATAAAATAATGGAGAAGGTAAATGATAATAAGATGTAAGGTAATTTGTGGTATGTTCTTCTGATGATATGTAATTTTGATCATTTATATCGTCGATCAGGTAACTAGATAGACTAAAAGAATAGTCGAAAGTAGAGGTGTTCGACATTTGGCTGTTAGTGATCTAGACTATTAATTAAGTGTTTGTGTGATTGTCTAGCTAATGAAAGGGAAATTTCAAAAGGAAAGAGTACTTAGAATGAACAATAGTATGAGCTTCTTTCTTTTCAAATAGTTGGTATAGGGAAGTGTAATATTTTGTTAGGTCATTTTCAATTTTTTTGAGCAAAGGGTATTAGTGAAGTAGAAGGGTTGAGAAAATGGAGGTGTTTGTGCAATATTCTTTGATGAAGACTAAGCTTAGTTTGGTAGTGTCAATAACAGGAATTAACAGTAATAAGATGTATTGTATACTGATTTTTTGAGTGAAAAGTTTGCATATTATATAGTTAAGATATGTTATGGAGAAAAGAAAGCTATGACATTATAATGGAAAGTGGGGAAGAGTTTGAGAAAGACAGGACTGGCAAAGAAAGCTTTGGGAAGATGAATAATGAGTTGATGGGAATGAATTAACTGAAAAGAAGCTAAGGTAATTATAGGAAGGAAAATGGAAGAAGTAAAGATTATATATTGAGGGGATGTATCAATGGTTAGATGAGGAAATTACGAAGTCACATCTCTTTTCTAGGTATGGAAAAGTTGAGTTGGAGTCTCAATCAAAAGCTCAACGTTGTTGGTACCGTGAAGTCCTGACCTTAATATGTTATTATATACTCTATTTCGCCTTTTATGTACGAGTCTATCGGCTTAACTGATCTCCTTAATCTGGAGTTAAATATTAATTTCACTTGAAAATAAGTGGTGGATTTGATTAAAATTCTTGATCTTTTGTTATGTTGACTTATGATACTATATTAAGGAATAAACAACACTAAAAGCTTTTCTTCTTCCTTGCACATTTGCACTAAATATTATTCTATGGGGGATGAGATTCAAATCGGTGACTTTAATTTTTCAAGTTGACTTTTGAATTCTAATATGAGATCAAGGAACAAGCTAAACTAAAAATTTATGAAGTCTCGTTTATTTTTGGGCCCTAAAGCGAAAGATAAAAGGGTACCTAAAATTTAAACTTAAGGCGTAATAGTTATATAATAAACTTTGGTTTTGTATTGTTGATATTTTAAATATTTTATGAAAAAACTCTAATAATACATAATATTACATAGTAAAAAAATATAAATTATATCTAAATTTAATACAAGTAAATGTTAACCTCGAATATGAAAAAATAATTTTTAAGCCCTAAAAATTTAGGACTCTAAACAATAGCCCACTTTACCCTTACTAATCGACATTCATGCCTTATGATTAAGTTGATGGTTAAAGGCGGGGCAAGGCAGGGCAGTATATGAGGAGTTGTGGTTGAGTTATTGTGTTGCAGTGAGAATGAAAAGGATAGAGGGTGACTGAAAACAATATCAATATACTGGGCTGGGGCATTATAAGAAATTAAGAACAAGTTTGTTTGTAGGAAGTGACTAAGTGAGTGGATGATAACAACTGAAGAAAGTAGCAAGCTAATAAGGGCATCTTCACGTGGTAGTCAAATGGACTTCTCAGAAGTAGCTATTTGACAGCATACTTCTTTCCCCACAACTTTTGACATGCTTTCTTACTAGCCTATTAAGTGCCAACTTAGTCACTTTTCAATTTCACATCAATCCCAACATGGGTAAGTGCCTAATGCCTATTACTTTCTCCATTCTAAAATACTCGTATCAGATTGTGACGTATATAGTATAGGAAAATATCGCGTTTACTAGTATTATTATACTTCCTCCGTTTTTCATTACTCGCTACATTTCAATACTAACATTATTCATCTTTAATTTTGTTTCGGTAATTCTGACTCATGTATAAGAAATAATATAGTTGTATAAGATTTTGTTTTATTCTTCTTAAAGCCTAGTTTTTTAATATCTAATTTTCATCATTTTTCGTTTAGTCAAAGTTAAGCTTGATAATGTAAATTGAATAACATGAAAAAGAAATATAGTAAGTGTAAGGATAATGGAGGAACTATATAGGATAAGGTATATATATTTGATTTTGTAACATAAGATCTATGTATAACAAATTTATATGCCTATGTAACACTAGATATGTCAGTGGTTGTGTCATTTTGTTTATCATTTTTCAATTTAATCATTACCATAAATAGTTGTTAGGCTTAAAGAACTAATTCACTTAAAATATTAAGCTAATAATGATGGTTATGATGCTTTATACTCTAATACACTCTCGAAATGCTGCTATTTATCTGACTTCAAAATGAGGAAGATAGATAGAAACTCAACTAAAAAACTTTTATCACGTTAACTTTTAATATTATAGTATTTCAAATATATATTTTGCCCCAATTTGCATAATTATTGCTTCTTCACCTATATATAGTGCCCCAAACAAATATTGAGAATACCATTCACTAAATATGGCACGGACCATCTTTTTGAAGATGCTTCTTCACCCTCAGTTGAGAGTTTTTATCCTACATTTTATACTTGTAGTATTATATTTAGAATTTATCATTAAATAACACGTTAAAATATATTATACTTCCTCCGAATCAATTTAGTTGTCCCATTTGCTTGGGCATGGTTATTAAGGATGTTGTGGGGTCCATTAAAAAGGGTAAATAGTGAAGGCTAAGTAGTGAAGGGTAGTTGGGTAAGTAAGGTATATGGGGTATATTCGTAATTACGTGTGTAAACTGAGGATATTTAGGTAAAAAAATATTGACAAAAATAGAAATGGGACAACTAAAAAGACTTTGTCAAATAAGAAAATGGGACAACTAAATTGGTCCGGAGGGAGTATATTTTTAATTTTTATTTAATTTTTATTTTGATTTCTAATTTACTCTATAAGATGTATTATTATTTTCATTAATGAACGCTAACGGTGTTGACTAGCTTTTGCCTCCTAAAATTGCTCATTTATTTTTTTCCATTTATTATTCTCTTATTAGAAATAGTCGGATTGGGTATTAAAATTTAATTAGGTTGAATTCACTTTGCATAGTTATATATAATTAAAGGTGATTTGTATACGTGTTAAGTGTTTGACCACACATTATAAGCATCAACATTTGCATCATCATATCCGTTATATTTTGCTCATAGCTATGATCTGGGCTGGGTGCTAGTATAGACCATATCTTCAATAACAGGAGAAGTTTTGAGCATGTTCAACATATTTGATCGTACAAAATTCTGAAAAATTAGGAGCCTCAATATTAAATTACGTGGTATATATTAAGTTATAAAAGATACAAAATTATTAGAAAATTTTCAAATTCTTTGAGATTCCATAGGGCCTTAAAATAATTTGTTACTTTTTACCCTGCCCCTGCTTATCAAATTTTATTCATCATCATCGATAAAACACGTTGTAGGCAAGATAAAACAAATATAAAGAGTAAAGACTAAGAACGGAGTAGTATAATTGGACTTGAGGGTATTATAGAGCGTTACTTATATTATACTCCTATCTTCAATATATATTTTTCCTATTAAAGGATATTTTTTTACATTAGACAGCAAGCCTTAAGTCTTTCCTATTTTCTATATCTATTCAAACCACTTTTTGGAATTTTGCTACTCCTATTATTTATTGCAAAGTACTGAAAGTTATTGGTCATAGGAGAAACAATTATGCAGTTTCAAATTAAATAAATTATTTCATTAATTACTTTGTAGAGGTTTTAAACATGGAATTATAATGAAATCATTGCATCCTGTATAGAACACCAGATGGGCTACAATAAAGCACATTTTTATAAGGGTTTATTTTGATTAATTAAGATAATCAAATAATTTTAACCTCATAAAATGTAACTTTTTTTGTCAATTAGATTTTATCTTTATTTTAATAAATTTAACACCAAATCATGAGAAATGGTTGAGAACTTTATTTTCTACCATATAAGTTTGATTTTTACCGACCTACACAAAGCTAGATCAATTATTTTCATGAGTAGAAAAAATCTATATGCTGCAATTTTTTATCTTTTATGCTGCGTTTTTTATAAAACACTTGAAATAGAAGCATATATATGCCATTTAATTTCTGATTTTCTCGCCCTTCTAGATTTTTAGTTGTAATAATAAGTTATTTTTTATATATAGACTTCAATAATAAATTAATGTTCGTACGTATATGTTTTTGAAAAAAAGTAAGTTTTATAAATATGTGAAAAAAGTCATATGCCCTAGTTGTTGAGGGTATTAATGTCAAGAAAAAAAATTCTCATACCATTGAAAGAATTGCATCTTTTGGCAATACAAATGGGCGTCATTTTCATTCAAAAGTGTTGAACACTAAACAGCCCTCATCACTAATTTTTTTTCTCTATCAATTAGTCAAGTTCCACCTTTAATGCAAGGATCTCTATCTAGCTATATTTTATCTTTATCCATCTCATATCTCTCTTTCAATACTTTCTAATGACTAATGGAATGTATGTTTGTAGGGTTCCCTCCGATAAATAACGCATGCATTATCTTCTAGCTATAGCTTATATATCATCTTCACAAACCGTCATGGGCTCGTGTGTACAAGCGTCCCACATAAAAGAAGTTGATTGCACATAAACTTGATCAGTGATCAGCTTCCTTCCCAAAACTATATATATATATATATAGTAGTAAGAGGTTCTAGAGTTTTCTATCAAACTTATATATTAGTCTACATCTCATTAAATCACTAAAATGTAATCACACGTGGACATTTTCTTGACACAAATGGGCAAAAGAAAATAGGAACAATAAACAAAAGTTAGGACTCATCATCTTCATTCAAACCTTCTATTATTATAAAAAAAGATGACGTCCACTTTTATTGCTTGTACTTGTTGTTCTCCACACCACATTATTGTGTACCCTACTACTTGGGGCTTTCTATTTTCATGTCATGTCTCATCTACCTAGCTATGTACTCTCATCCCATCTTTACTTATGCTTCTAGGTTTTTGTCCCACTTCTTACGAAAAGCTATTGCTTTGCTTAACTTCAACTGATTAAAGATTATTGACTTAATCCAAAACATGAGAGTAAAAGTAATGGATTGAACATGATTAGATGTAACTAAAAGGAATTTGAAGGAAACAAATATTAAACAATCTATTATATACAGTGACGAAGTCACATGGATAGCTGATTTTACTGCGGCTCATTTTTATGATTTACTTGTATGATTTATTTATTTAATTTGGTCTATGCAGATGTTAGGATTATATAAAACTGGAGCTAGCTAGTATTATTACATAAAAATCACCAAGAAGGTAATTTTGTTTATAATAAATTTTATTTTTTTTTTTAACTTTTAATTTTTTTATTTCGCATCTATTTAATTATATTGTAATGATATTACAAGAGCCTAGAAAAAACTGCAAACCATATTAATAGTAGTAGGAATAGTCCTGTTACATGTACCAAGAAAAAGCAAGTGAAGCACATAATGCGCATATATATAAATGATTTGATTTTTAAAACCCTAGAATTTTTACCAAATATGTATGCCGCTATTTCATATGTAGCCCCTCCCCCTCAAACACCCAATGGGTAATGGTTTACTTATCAATGCTTCTTACATTGTTGACCACACTTCCATTATTGCTTCTTGTACTTGAACCTAATTCTACTAATATTAGTCTTTTTTATTATATCATAAACTATATAAACTTCTACCTCATATATATATATATAGTCATTATAATGCTTTGTGTTGAAAATGTATCTTTAAGAAAATCACAAATTCTTAACACGGTTTCACTTTTAGATATTTTTTATTGAGCTGGTCCAATTTTCATATTATTTTAAAGTGATCACTTACATTTTAAGGAAAAAAATTAAGGAGGATTATGTGTATATAAATTTGTAATATAATTAGTGTATTGTAGTTGTATAATTTTCATTGTGTAATGATTGCATATCAAAAAGCTAAGATTATATATCATTAATTAGTTGGATATATGTATTGCAATTTATATATTATTATATTTGAGTTCGTATAATATTATAATTGTAATTCTTATAAATATAAAAATACATATTGATAATTATAGATTTGTGTAATGGAAGGATTTATTTAAATGATTTAAGTTGAATGTACAAAAGATTTGTCAATGGGATTTATAATTTTAAATTCATGAAAGGGTGAGAAGTGTTATTGAATTTTGCAATTAATAATAGTCAAGTTGTGAAGATTAGATGTCCATGTAATAAATGTAAAAACTATGTCTATATCTAAATGAAGTTAGGGATCACTTGTTGCGGAAAGATTTTGTGCGAATTATTACGATTTAGAGATATCAATACGATGTCATGATTAGTGAAAGTAATATTGTTGTAGTCATTCGAAAAGAAGTGTAGCTTTGGCGAAACATGAGGATAATCAATATGTACATATGGTACATGACATTGCTACCGGTGGATATTCAGACATGTACCAATATGTTTTCCGTGAAAACGATGCACACACCTAAGAACATTCCCCTATACAAGTACCCGAAGATCCAAACCCTTAAGCAATACAATTTTGAGACAAGCTATGTGTGGCAAATAATTCATTTCTCACAGTTGCAAAACTTACACACATATGTCAATAATAGGGCAAATGACGAATTTAAAGACATATTTTTTGCATTCTTGAGAGATTGTATGACAGATTTTGCATTGTGATGAAGGAGACTTTACTACGATGACAACTAGATTTTGTGATTCAAAGAAGCAAATAGTTGTGCTTGAATTGTCAGTGGTGAAGATATATTGTTGCACTAATGGTTGCATGATCTACTAGAGAGATAACGTAAATATGAGACGTTGTGGGGATTGTAGGAGAGGTAGATAGAAATAGATGGGAATGGAAATGCCTCAAATAATAACGATTGTACGCCTCTTGAGTTACTGCGGGTGAAATGAGATGGACAAATTACTATTTGCTTGTGAATATAATAAGTCCTTTGAATGTGTTCAAGTCCAAAAGAGGTATTGTAAGGCCATCCAATGTCGTCCTTGCTTTTTCTAGAATCTTAATTTATCCTACTTGCTTTGCATATGACCTAATGCTTTTATATAGAGCTGATCTTATGTCAAGGTCTTGAATAGGGACGGAGACACATAGTAGGGTATTAGGTCATTTGATTTCAATTCATTTTTTGACTCTTCAAAATTTAAATATATTTATTTAGGTATGATATAAAAAAGTTATTATATTGTATTAATCTGATATATAAATAACTGAAAAAGTGTCTAAATTAAACTGATAGTTTATAGTTATAATGACTTTAACAAATAAATTGAACGAGTATTAGTGTATCATAAGTTATAATTTTTTGTATTGGTTATACTCCCTCTGTTCTTTTTTGATCTTCCACATTACTATAACGGGTAGTTTCAAAAGTTCTTGCACTTTAAAATACTTTCTATTTTTAGAAAGTTTTTATCCCACTTTTACCCCTTAAAACCCCTCCTTTTTCTTTTAATGTACCGCTTTTCTTTTATTTATATTTATTTTCTCTCTCATACTTTCAATACAATCATTATTTCACACTACTATTCAATTAAAATAATTCCCACTACAACCTTATACTTCCAATACAATCATTACTTCACACTACTATTTAATTAAAATAATACCCACTACAACCCAAAGATTCTATTTTCCTTAATATGTGTGAAAAACCCAAAGCGGAAGATCAAAAAAGAACGGAGAGAGTAGTATTAATTATGGCCTATGAGCAAATACAAATGATTATTTTCTTAAAGTATTGGCCAAAATTTAAACTGTTTAGTGTAGTCAACTAATAATTGTTTGATATTTTTTAGGTTTAATATATCCATCAAATTTGGATATTGTTATATATGGTCACTCTTTTCATTTTATCACCACCTCCCTAATTAAATTATAAATTTGCCCCTGGACTTAAGACTTGTTTAATAAATGTAAATCGCACTTAATAACACTATTATCACTTTAAAGACATTAAATTTAAAGTTTAAATGTAATCTCGAATATTTTTATCGCGAGCCTATATATATTGAATTTTCAAACGCGCCCTTATATGATATACGAATTCAAACACGACACTATCTCTCTAAAAACTCTCTAAAAACGTTCTTCGATTTTGAACAAGCTGTTAGTTGGAATCGATTTACTATGGCTAACGAAAGCGACTATGAATCGGATCCGGTATGTACTTTAATCGATTTGAATAGGTGTTTTTTTTAAAAAAAGAAAGTCGCAAAAATTGGGCGAGTGAACCGTGGTTGAGTCGCACAAAACGTCTTAGTAAACGATTTGTGCGACTCCACTGTGGTCTGCTCGCGATTTTTGTGCAACTTTTTTTTATTATTTACATGATTTTTTAAATTATTATACGTCTTAGTAATTTATTATTTTTAATATTATTATAATAATATTATTAATATAATAATAATAATAATATTATTATTATTAATATTATTTGTATTTATTATTATTATTATTATTATTATTATTATTATTATTATTATTATTATTATTAATTTTTGTTATTATCATTATTATTATTATTAATGTAAGTAATTTATATTATTAACATTACTATTATTTTGTTATTATTTATTTAAATAATTTATAATTATACGTTATTATTATTATTTTCTTATTATTTAATATTAATTTGTTTTATTATTATTACAATTATTTTATTATCTTTTTTCTATTTTTATTATTTTAATATTAATTATTTAAGTAAATTATCATTTTTAATTAATATTAATTTGTATTGCTAATATTTTAATCTTAATTATTAAAGTAATTTATAATTTTTATTTTATTATTGAATGTTTTTATTATTAATGTTTGTATGTATAATTTTTTAATGACCTAATGTATGGTTTGTTTCATATTTCAAATTTGCAGGACTTTGAAAACTTAGGAGACAACGTAGATTACTCCGGTAGATTTGTTACGGATAGAGAATTTGATTCCTTAGATGAATTACATAGTTGACATATTGCAAACGACGTTGAGAACATGGTGGACAAGTTGTGTGGCGGGAAAAGAAATCAACAAGGGCAGGTATTCAGGAAAAGTAGATGGAACCCCTTGGTTGAAAGATCTACACTCAACGAATTTGAACAGAGATGGAAATCCATCGTCACTACCTGGTCGGTTAGAAACAAAAAGGTCTTTCGGTATTTGGCTAGAAGAAAAAGGTACCGTGTGCCGGTCGTACATCCTGGACTGGTCTCACAGGAGGGGGGGAATAGCCTGCACAAAGCCGACCTGTCGCACTGTCCTCTCCAGCAAATACACCTCGACGATATTAAAGCAAGTGATACCCCCGATGAAGGTGGTGCGTGGGTGCTCATTCAGCAATGCCCTTGGAGAAGTCATGTATGGAGTCCATTCCACCTGCATACAAGCCAAGTTAACATATAAAAATAATCAAAAATTAAAATAACATGCATAACAAAGTGTGATGTGATGTACAATACCTGAGTCTCCGTCATGCAGTCCAGTATACTTCTGCAGTCCCTCAGCCTGTTGATCTCACGACCTGGCTTGGGCGTGGACTACATCTCCGCCCTAGTCTTATTAGGCAAATCTGCTCGGCGAGGATGAGGGCGGAAGGCGGAAAAGTACTCGTAGATCCATGTCCAAAGCAATGTGAGGCAACCCGCAATGGTCTTGCAACCAGCCCTAGATGCCATTCCCAGTTGGCGATACATGTAGGTCAGCGTCACCGCACCCCAGGCGATCTCATCCTGATCGACATTGACGGCAAGTATCGGGTGAGGTTGCATGCCGGTTCTGGTCTTATCCGCCAGCAGGGTAGAGGCGACAATAGCTGTGTAGTAGGCTGTTGACTGGGGTCTCCATAGCCTGGGACCGATGACACAACTGCATCACTTCAAAAACGTTGACACAGCTGCTGGTGAATATCCCTTTCCGCCGTAGCTTGGACATGGGCTCCCCAAACAGATTAGTAACACCGACCTGCCACTCCCCCTCAGAAGGCTCAGCCGGTAGAGAACCTTCAATACCTATGCCCAATATGCGTTGCACGTCGTGCAATATAATCGTCATCTCCCCCATGGCATGTGGAAGGTGTTCGTATCCGGCTGCCACCTCTCCACGAAGGCCGATATCAAAGCACAGTTAATGTGCTGGTGCATAACGTACGGTAGCCGGCCGAGGAGAGTAGCAGGTAGAACATCGTAAAGCGAATCGGTCATATCCCGCAGTCTGATGATCGCCTCCAACGGCTTCTTTCTACTACGACATTCCAAAACCGGAGGCGTACGCTCAGAGCCGTCAAAAATAACTTTAGTTATGTGCCCACTATAGCTGGGTATCAGGCGCGTATCTGTGGGCCCCTCGGGCTGGGGCGATGTGGCTAACCAGTCCGTTCCAGCGGACTGTGAGCGCCTTCTCCCTCGTGGCGACTCATTATCAATGAGACTATGTCCGGCACGCTCAGATGCGCCTGAAGAACTAGGGTCGGCACGTGCAAATCTCCCGTCGGGCCCCCGAACAACAGTTCAGTCCCCTGGGCGAACAACAGCGCCTTGGTACTCCACATCATCATCACTAGAAACCCCCCCAACTACTCTGGAGGCTGCTAGCATGGTCATCAAAACGAGTACGCACTTAGTTCAGCGTACTCGAGCGTTGGGCCTCACTGTGTCTGGCAGCCTCTTCCAACCTAGCCCTTCTAATAGAACCCGTCACCCCCCTCTCATGAGGGTCCCCTCTGAGCAGGGTAAGCCTAGAACTATTCCCGCTTAGCAAGTTTCTAAAAAAACCCTTTCCTTTCCTGTGAGTACCAGCCATTTACTACAATTTTTGCTAATTTAATTAACTATTATTAATAAATAAACATAATCAAACGTTACGTTAAATTAACCACATGAACAAAAGACAATAATTAATTAGCAACAAAAATATTTAACTAATCATTATCAAAAAATATAATATAAGAACATATTTATTATTATTATTATTATTATTATTATTATTATTATTATTATTATTATTATTGTAATTAATTTTCTAAATTAACAATAATAATAATAATAATAATAATAATAATAATAATATTAACAAAAATAATAACATTAATAATAATCATAACAATAATAACACAAACAATAATAATAATCATAACACTAATAACAAAAACAATATTTAAAAATAAAATTAAATAAAAATTTACTAACAATAATAACAACAACAACAACAACAACAACAACAACAACAACATCACCAACAAAAATAATAACAATAATATTTAAAAGAATATAAAAAAGTTAATAATAATAATAATAATAATAATAATAATAATAATAATAATATAAATAAAATTAATAATAATTATTCATAAAAAAACGAAAAAAATAAAAAATTGGGCGAGTCGCAGGAAACGTGCAAGCCCACCGCGGGTCAGTCGCATGAAGCCCGCGGTGAGCTCGCACGTTTCCTGCGACTCGGCCAATTTTTTAATTTTTTTTTTCGTTTTTTTTAATTTTAAAATAATACGATTCGAATAAAAATTACCTCGATTAATTGTTTGCGGATTGAATTTCTTAGTTTAAGCTCCAAAAATTTTATGTTGTAATTTTGTTTTTTAAGTGTGATAAAAGAGTTATTTAGTGAGGTTGGAGTATAAATAGGAAATTTTAAGTCCAGTGGCAAATTCGTAATTTTTTAAAGTCCAGGGGCAAATTCGTAATTTCATTGGGAGTGGCGATAAAATGAAAAGGGTGGCGATGTTTAAGGATTGAGTTTATTTATGGTAACAGTGAATAATTTGGCAAATTGAATAGTATCTATAAATCTATCTATAATCTATAATAATAAAGACTACTAATGAAGAAACGAGATGTCAAACTCTCATTCAATATTTTCCCGCTCATTTATGCTGTCGTGGCAGCTGATTATTTATTGAAAATCATTTCCTAAAATACAAGAATTTATTTAAGGTGCAGAATAAGATTTGGTCAGCTTTATTATTTTCTTATACGATTCCTAT